>NC_061512.1:230228580-230324847 GCF_022539505.1 Lolium rigidum | reverse complement strand
CGTAAGACCGAGGTGGAAAGGAAGTGGAGCCACGAGGCGCCGACACAACAGGGCGGCGCGGCCCGGCCCTTGGCCGCGCGGCCCCGGCGTGTGGGGCCCTCGTGTGGCCCCCCGCGTTGCCCTTCCGCCTACTTAAAGCCTTCGTCGCGAAACCCCCGACACCGAGAGCCACGATACGGAAAACCTCATCGAGACGCCGCCGCCGCCAATCCCATCTCGGGGGATTCTGGAGATCGCCTCCGCACCCCGCCGGAGAGGGGAATCATCTCCCGGAGGACTCTTCACCACCATGGTCACCTCCGGAGTGATGAGTGAGTAGTTCACCCCCGGACTATGGGTCCATAGCAGTAGCTAGATGGTTGTCTTCTCCTCATGTGCTTCATTGTCGGATCTTGTGAGTTGCCTAACATGATCAAGATCATCTATCTCGTAATTCTATATGTTGTGTTTGTCGGGATCCGATGGATAGAGAATACTATGTTATGTTGATTATCAATCTATTACCTATGTGTTGTTTATGATCTTGCATGCTCTCCGTTATTAGTAGAGGCTCGGCCAAGTTTTTGCTCTTAACTCCAAGAGGGAGTATTTATGCTCGATAGTGGGTTCATGCCTCCATTAAATCCGGGACAGGTGACGTAAAGTTCTAAGGTTGTGGATGTGCCGTTGCCACTAGGGATAAAACATTGATGCTATGTCCAAGGATGTAGTTATTGATTACATTACGCACCATACTTAATGCAATTGTCTCGTTGCTTGCAACTTAATACCGTAAGGGGTTCGGATGATAACCCGAAAGTGGACTTTTTAGGCATAGATGCATGCCGGATAGCGGTCTATGTACTTTGTCGTAATGCCCAATTAAATCTCACAAGCACTCATCATATCATGTATGTGCATTGTCATGCCCTCTCTATTTGTCAATTGCCCGACCGTAATTTGTTCACCCAACATGCTATTTATCTTATGGGAGAGACACCTCTAGTAAACCGTGGACCCCGGTCCATTCTTTTACATCGAATACAATCTATCGCAATACTTGTTTTACTATTTTCTCGCAAACAATCATCATCCACACTATACATCTAATCCTTTGTTACAAGCAAGCCGGTGAGATTGACAACCTCACCGTTTCGTTGGGGCAAAGTACTTTGGTTGTGTTGTGCAGTTCCACGTTGGCGCCGGAATCCCTGGTGTTGCGCCGCACTACATCCCACCGCCATCAACCTTCAACGTGCTTCTTGGCTCCTCCTGGTTCGATAAACCTTGGTTTCTTTCTGAGGGAAAACTTGCTACTGTGTGCAACATACCTTCCTCTTGGGGTTCTGTTGACGTCAGAAACCCACCGGCGGGTAGAGACGGGCAACACCGTAGAGCCGGGAACAACTAGGGCTGCGGCTGGCCCTAGTCCCTCTGAGCGACGGCCCGCAAAGCCTCCTGGTCGCACGCACCGATGTTTATCACAAGGGCGTGCCACCTGACCTATACCTGGTCGTGAAGGTGTGGATGATGCCTCGCTTAGTTTCCTCGCAGGGCACACACGTAAACGTTAAATACGAGCCTCGATCGGCTCTCAGGTTATCTCGTGAATCGGCTCAAAGAGCCGATCCACCCATGATTCGACGAGGTGTCCGAATATATGGTGGTCCTGCTTGATCAAGGTAAAGCTAATGAGATCTACGACGATGTGGGGTTTTCACCGCATAATCGGATCATCCTACTCCAGAGTTGGGCCTCGCGGCCACGCACGGTGATCGTAAGCCGATCCTAAGCAAGGCCTAAAAATCAACACGAGGTTGATCCTCGGAACATCCCGCTTAGGGCCAACGAACGACACCCTACGTGCCGCCGGATCCTCCCCCCTTCGTAAGGCCTAACTATTGCAGTATATTAAACTAATCCTTGCGTAACAAGGAGTAACCGTAACGGATCGGATCTACTAAACTATGATCAAGCGGGATGCCGCCCCTACGCCTAAGATAGGCGTAAGGGCGGCTAGACATGCAAGGGTTGCACTACGAAAGCATGCAAGCATGAAGAACAATGCTAACCCTAACATGTCTAAGATAACTACGTTGCTCGCCATCAAAAAGGCTTCGGTACGAGCAACGCGTGAACAACGTAGGCATAGCTAGTAGCCGCCTAGATCGCAAGATGCGATCTAGGCAGCATGATGCTTACCGGTAGAAACCCTCGAGACGAAGGGGTTGGCGATGCGCCGAGATTTGTTTGTGGTTGAACGTTGGTTGTTGTTTATTCCATAAACCCTAGGTACATATTTATAGTCCAAATGGACTTTCTAATGTGGGCGTGCACTAAACCGTGCACGAGTAAGATTCTATCTCTAAACTAAGATGCGATCTAATATGTTACAGATACACGGGCAATTAAGCCCAACTTGGTATAAAAGGCCGATCCACGTATTCCTTCTATATATTTCTTCACGTCCATCTTGATCGCGGCCCACCTCTCGACTTGGTCAAATTCCGGTGATAACACATGCCCCCCGGTTTTGGAAATGACATTTCCAAAATCATTACGCTTTCTTTCGTCGGGTCATGTCGTGGCAGAGCGGAGCCGCCGTGTAATCCTCCATCATTACGCCTCGCCTCCCGGGCTTCTCTGTATGAATCGTCAATTTTGGCTTCACGCCCTCGAGAACCGTATGGCATTAAATCTCCACTACACTCTCTTTATCTATCTGTGCCAAACGGTTCACCACTCCATCACCTTGCTCTGCCCTGTTCACCAAACCAAAAAACCCCTTCTCTCCTGCAGCCATGTCTTCCTCTTCCTCCTCCGCTCGTGCACCTCTCTCCAACCGTTGCCGAAGAGCAAAGAAGAGGACGATCTCCGCTCCGGGAGCACCCCATCTCCTCGGACAAGGAGAAGAAGGGAGGGGAAGCGGCGAAGACCAAGGCCTCCCTCTCCGCCAGGCTCCCGCCGAAGAAACGCTCCCGCATGTGGGCGGACAGCGAGGACGACGATGACGACGAGGAAGAAGACGAGGAGGAGGAAGATGATTCCTCCGCCTCCATCGGGTATCCTCCAACGAAGCGCTTCCGCGGCTGGGCGGATAGCGAGGACGATGATGATGACGAGGAGGAGGAGGAGGCTCCAGCGGACGGCCGGGGCAGCGACAGCCGAGGAGCTTCCGGGGAGCAGCGCCGACGACCTCGACGACGGCGACGATGAGGACAGCGACGACTAGTAGAATAGGACTAGCGAGTAGCAGTGCACTAGGCACTAGATCCCTCTCTTGAGAGCCATCGGCTCTTCTTGTAAAGCTGCTCCTTTGAATTAATGAGAACTGTTCTTCCAATTTCTCCTTTCATTAATCCAATTTCCATCCCTCCGCTTGCCACACCAAGACCGATAGTGACGAATCGGGTTATCATTGATTTTCTCAATCGTGGCGTTTTGCAGCCCCGCACCGATGACTATTCATCGGCTAATTTGAGGAACCAATCTCCTCTTTCTCGCAGCGACCAAGCACGGTCCAAACCTCGTAGCGGACGACGGCTTTTCCTTCCCGGCTCCTCCCCGAGACGATCATGATGCAATAACAACCGAGGTAACTCCAATCGGCTCTCAAGAACAAGGCATCCATAGGCCTCGTTGCCCCCGAGTCTCAGCCAAAACAGAGACGAGGATACGCGAATTAGCCGTACGGACTCGGGCTTGATCGTGTGTGGGAAGTTCCCTATGCAGAGCCAACCGATTCGAACATAAATCGGCTTCTCAAAGCAGAGAGCCTTCAAGGCGAGCTGCCCCCCGAGCTTCTTCAGCTCTTCCTCGCAACTTGCCGGCTAGATCGGCTCTTTTCTTTTGGCGGATTTCATGCAATCCATCCTTGACCTGATCTCGCACGTCTAGGCCGCTTCCCGGCATTGTTCTTGAAGAGAGGATCTGAGCTTCCAAACTACTCCATTGAGGAGTTCCTTCATAAAAAATCTCCCTTTGTGCTCCATTGACCCTCTGATTGTAACAGTTATTCCTCTCGAGTCGATGGCCACGCATCGGCTTCCATATCCTTAAGTCGATGCCTGCTGCATCGGCTGTGCTCGAAAATTTTCGAATTTTCAGATGTTTTTTTTTTTTTTACGGCCGACTAGTGCATCGGCCCCCTTTATTCCAATACTCATCACCAAAGGATGAGACGCTTCTAGCTGCATATCCTCGTATTTTATCCACCTGGGTGCCCCCCCGAGCCGATTCTGTCAAGAGGATTGATGGTATCGGCTCTGTGAGATAACATGCTGAACCCAAGCGGAACGGTGGGTGAGGATAATTTTGGCCGATTGCTGGAATCGGCCTCCACGTTGTTTGCTCGGCGAAGGTTTTGTGATGTCCCTTCATAAACTTTTGGGGCCAATCACAAGGATCAGCCTCGCCATGTTTGCTCATTGCCATGTTCTTGTTACTCGTTCAGGCCGGTAGATAAGACCAGCCCAATCTCTGACTTCATCCTGTTGGCACACTTGCTGTCGCCCACCTTGAATGCATCGTGCGATCGTGGAGAGCCAAGCTCGCCGGAAGAACGAGCACCATGTTTGTGCCAGCCGATGCTTCATCATCGGCTTTCCTTTGCTTGGGGCGCCACTCCATTTTCCGTGGACGACCCTCTTCATCCAGGGTTCGCCGAACCTTTGCAGCCAGGTCAGGCCTTGCCTTCCTCAATGTATGCAAGTATAACCTCTCGGCTTCTTCCAGGCCGCGCAATCGTTGAACCCTGCGTTTCGGGAACGGCCGAGTCCGTCGTGGCACCACCTTGGTCGGTGGTACTCGTCTTCTTCTTCTCCCTCGTCTTCCGAATCTTCGAGATCTTCCAACCGAGGGGACTCAGCTCGTTTGCTCCGTGGCGGGAGAGGTCCTAAACGCTCGAACACGGACACGTTGGCTGCCTCCTTCTTCTTCCGGTTGCATTCTGGCGCTGCCGATTGTTGGCAATCGGCTCATTCCCGAATCCCAGCAGTGCTCGAAGAAGGGACAATTCCAAGGCTCCGTCCTCGTCGCCTTGCTCCCTTGCCTTTCCCTTGGCACAACGCTCGTGCTCCTCCTCATCGCGATTCTCGCCGACGATGTCTTCTCGCTTCTCCGGCCGTACGAACTCTTTCATCATCATCGCCGGACCGCCGGCGTTGGTCGTACCGACCCACATACTTGTTGAGGAGGTGATCGCAGAGAGGTCGCCGATATCTTATGTTCTTCACTTCTCCCTCCGTGACGTAGCGCTTGCCGTCTTGGCGGAGCCGATCGCGTGGAGCGGCTTCCTCTCGTATCTTTGCTATGAGAGCAACCGCCCTCATCTCCATCCTTGCCGCCGTGGTGTCCAAGATCTACCATGTTGATATTGCACAGAAACCCGGCCGGCACCCCGCATGGCAAGCATACTCCACCATGTTTACGGCGGGGAAGGGGTGTGTGTCGACCTTCATGGCGTACTCGGTTGAAAATTAGACGCCCGTTCTCTATCGCCGCTTGGATGTGCCGACGCCACACCCCAGCCGTTGGTGGCATGGGAGAGCGAGTTATGCCATTTGCAGTATGGCTTTCCATTCAGCTCTTGCGCCGTGGGGAACTTGAGACCTTCAGGTATCCTCAACTGCTTTTCCTTGAGTAGGAGGTCGAAGATTTGCTTAGTCTTGGTCACGTCAAAATCAAATCCCCTGGGCGGGCCTGGTGGCTTTACCCACTTGCAGGACACGGGGGTTCCTCCCCGAGTCCACTCAGCCCATCGCTACTTCTTGGTCTCCCGCAGAACTTCGTCTTCCTCTCGCATCGACCGGGCCACCGCACGCTTGAACTTGTCTTGGTACAGGTCCGGGTGGCGCTGTTCATATGCTGAAAGTTTCGAACCATGTGCGCCAGCCGAGGGATAATCTCGCTTGGGAGGCCGTGTCCTTGAGCGGTGTTGCAAGGCCTCGCTACCGCCAACTCGATCGCTTCCTTCTCATTTATACGAACCGAAAAGCATCGGTTCCTAAGATTCCCGAAGCGCCGGATGTATTCTCGTCACGCTTCTCCGCGCTTCGACGTAGTTGTGCTAGATCGGCAATGTTAGACTCCGAAGCTTCCGAATGGTACCGCTCATGGAACCGCTCTTCCAACCGCTTCCTGTGTCCGGATGGAGTTCGGTGGTAGCGATGTGTACCACCCGAAAGCCGATCCCGTGAGGGACCGCGAGAAGAACCTCACGCGCAACTCATCCGACGCCGAGATCGTGCCCGCTCGTGCCAAATATCGGCTCACATGCTCGATGGAGCTGGACCCGTCCGATCCACCGAACTTTGTGAAGTCCGGGAGCCGATATTTAGGTGGCAGCGGGATCAGTTCGTAGCTGTTGGGGTACGGCTTGGTGTAGCCGAACGCCTTCCTTTTCGGCATCATGCCGAACCGATCTTTCGAATTGCACAAATCTGATCCGCCGAGATGGTCGAAGGTGTCGAACCCCGAAGATTCGCCGGGTGGCATACTTAACCAGCCATGCTTGTTTTTCGGGTTCTAAGCCAACCGCAGGAGCTGGGCTTTGGAGGTTTGTCGGGCGGCGTACTTAGCCAGCCACGACCGCTTCTCGAGATCGGCTCTCGACGTTCCTCCCGCCGTTCCGCGAGGCCGCTATTGTTGCAGCCTGGTTCGAGAGTGCCAAGGCGTTGCCGTCCGGCACGTATGCGCACGCGTATCCGTGCGGGACCTCCTTAGGTGGCTCGTGCAGGAATTGGTAGTCACTAGGATCACCACCAATCTTGTAGACGACGTATGCCGATGAGTTCGGCAGTTCCGGTGCTACCCATGCGAACGGCCGGGGCCGGAGCGGCATCTCTCCTTTGAAAGTCCCCGCAGCCGGTCCCGACGGGGAGTACCGGTGACTCATGATTTCTTGAACGACGCGCGAGCGACACGCTCTAAGGTGTTCACCAGTGCTCTCGAGTGGCGGTGCAGCCGAATGAGCCACCATGTAGTTGATCTCCCGCCGCAGCGACTCGGGTGCGTTCTTCCGACGGGCGGACAGGTCCACTCCATCGAGCGCGCCTTCGTGTGTGAAACCCTTCCACCCGACGCCATGGGAGCGGGTTCGGTGGAAGGAGCCGATGAGTTCGGCTCCGAGGGTTGCCTTGATCTCGTCATGCTTCTTCTTGAGCTCATCGTGCGCATCCGCGTAGGTGACCGGAGTGTCTTCCGCCATCTCGGATGTAGATGGCGATGTCGTGGATGTCGTCGATCGTCCCACCGGGCGTGCCGTGAATGTGTTGACGTCGAAACCCACCGGCGGGTAGAGACGGGCAACACCGTAGAGCCGGGAACAACTAGGGCTGCGGCTGGCCCTAGTCCCTCCGAGCGACGGCCCGCAAAGCCTCCCGGTCGCATGCACCGATGTTTATCACAAGGGCGTGCCACCCGACCTATACCTGGTCGAGAAGGTGTGGATGATGCCTTGCTTAGTTTCCTGCAGGGCACACACGTAAACGTTAAATACGAGCCTCGATCGGCTCTCGAGTTATCCCGTGAATCGGCTCAAAGAGCCGATCCACCCATGATTCGGACGAGGTGTCCGAATATATGGTGGTCCCGCTTGATCAAGGTAAAGCTAATGAGATCTACGACGATGTGGGGTTTTCACCGCATAATCGGATCATCCTACTCCAGGTTGGGCCTCGCGGCCACGCACGGTGATCGTAAGCCGATCCTAAGCAAGGCCTAAAAATCAACACGAGGTTGATCCTCGGACATCCCGCTTAGGGCCAACGAACGACACCCTACGTGCCGCCGGATCCTCCCCCTTCGTAAGGCCTAACTATTGCAGTATATTAAACTAATCCTTGCGTAACAAGGAGTAACCGTAACGGATCAGATCTACTAAACTATGATCAGCGGGGTGCCGCCCCTACGCCTAAGATAGGCGTAAGGGCGGCTAGACATGCAAGGGTTGCACTACGAAAGCATGCAAGCATGAAGAACAATGCTAACCCTAACATGTCTAAGATAACTACGTTGCTCGCCATCAAAAAGGCTTCGAGACGAGCAACGCGTGAACAACGTAGGCAGGCTAGTGCCGCCTAGATCGCAAGATGCGATCTAGGCAGCATGATGCTTACCGGTAGAAACCCTCGAGACGAAGGGGTTGGCGATGCGCCGAGATTTGTTTGTGGTTGAACGTTGGTTGTTGTTTATTCCATAAACCCTAGGTACATATTTATAGTCCAAGTGGACTTTCTAATGTGGGCGTGCACTAAACCGTGCACGAGTAAGATTCTATCTCTAAACTAAGATGCGATCTAATATGTTACAGATACACGGGCAATTAAGCCCAACTTGGTATAAAAGGCCGATCCACGTATTCCTTCTATATATTTCTTCACGTCCATCTTGATCGCGGCCCACCTCTGACTTGGTCAAATTCTGGTGATAACAGGTTCCCAACGGACGTGTGCTGTACGCGTATCAAGCTCTTTTTCTGGGGCCGTTGCCGGGGAGATCAAGACACGCTGCAAGGGGAGTCTCCACAATCCAATCTCTTTACTTTGTTTTTGTCTTGCTTTACTTTATTTACTTTCTTGTTTGCTGCATTATATCAAAACACAAAAAAATTAGTTTCTAGCTTTACTTTATTTACTGTCTTGCACTCTATATCAAAAACACAAAAAAAAATTTAGTTACTTGCATTTATTTTATCTAGTTTGCTTTATTTACTACTGCTAAAATGGCCACACCTGAAAATACTAAGTTGTGTGACTTCACAACCACAAACAATAATGATTTCTTATGCACACCTATTGCTCCACCTCGCTACTACAAGCAGAATTCTTTGAAATTAAACCTGCTTTACTGAATCTTGTTATGCGAGAGCAATTTTCTGGTGTTAGTTCTGATGATGCTGCTGCCCATCTTAATAATTTTGTTGAATTGTGTGAAACGCAAAAGTATAAGGTTGTAGATGGTGACATTATAAAATTAAAATTGTTCCCTTTCTCATTAAGAGGAAGAGCTAAAGATTGGTTGCTATCTCTGCCTAAGAATAGTATTGATTCATGGACTAAATGCAAGGATGCTTTTATTGGTAGATATTATCCCCCTTCTAAAATTATATCTTTGAGAAGTAGCATAATGAATTTTAAACAATTGGATAATGAGCATGTTGCACAAGCTTGGGAAAGAATGAAATCTTTGGTTAAAAATTGCCCAACCCATGGACTGACTACTTGGATGATCATCCAAACCTTTTATGCAGGATTGAATTTTTCATCGCGGAACCTATTGGATTCAGCTGCTGGAGGTACCTTTATGTCCATCACTCTTGGTGAAGCAACAAAGCTTCTTGATAATATGATGATTAATTACTCTGAATGGCACACGGAAAGAGCTCCACAAGGTAAGAAGGTAAATTCTGTCGAAGAAACCTCTTCCTTGAGTAATAAGATTGATGCTATTATGTCTATGCTTGTGAATGATAGGACTAATGTTGATCCTAATAATGTTCCGTTAGCTTCATTGGTTGCCCAAAAAGAACATGTTGATATAAATTTCATTAAAGATAACAATTACAATAATTCTAGGCCATATCCCTGCTAATGGTAACTCTTATGGTAGATATGTTTCACCTAATGAGGAAAAGATGTTAGAAATTGAAAGATCCACCAAGAGCTTTATGCAATCACAATATGAGCAAAACAAATTGTTTACTAAAACCATTAATGAACAATCTACCTTGTTGAAGAAAATAGGAAATAAACTTGAAAATTTGAATATAGAGATTTCTGGGTTGCAAACTAAACTTGCAAATGCCGAAAACCGAATCTCATACATGTCTGCGTCACAATCTTCTTTAATTAATAAAATGGCTGCTAAACCCGAGGATATTGAAAGTAAAATTGTTACTACAAAGCAAATGCCATCCAAGTTAGAATTAATGAGAATATAAGATTAATGGCCGAATTGCATGCTAGGTGGGAAAGAGAAGAAAAAGAAAAACTAGCTAAAGAGAATAATGTAGCTAAAGTTTGGACTATTACCACCACTAGTAATGTTAATGATTCACATGTTGCTGCACCTCCTACTATCAATGGTAAAATAATTGGTGTTGGGAATGTTTCTACTCCTAATGCAAAGCCTACAAAACTGCAAAAACTCGCTAAAACCGCTGAAACCGCTCGTGATAAAACCGCTGAAATTTTTTCCAACATTGGGGATGATGATCCCATTGCTTTAGATTATAATGGTTTGGATTTTGGTGATTGCCACATCTCTGAAGTTATAAACTTCTTGCAAAAACTTGCTAAGAGTCCTAATGCTAGTGCTATAAACTTGGCTTTCACAAAACACATTACAAATGCTCTTGATACGTCCAAAACGTATCTACTTTCCCGAACACTTTTGCTATTGTTTTGCCCCTAATTTGTGTATTTTGGATGCAACTAACGCGGACTAACGCTGTTTTCAGCAGAACTGTTCTGGTGTCTCGTTTTTGTGCGTAAATCCAACTTTCGGGAAAAACCTCGGGATTTTGACGAAAGGGCCTATTTTCCCGAATAATGACGGAGCCGTAAGGACGATTGAAGTGGAGGCCCGAGGGCCCCACACCACATGGCGGCGCGGCCCGGGGGGCCCGCGCGGCCATGTGGTGTGGCCCCCTCGGCCAGCCTCCGACGCCCCCTTCGGACTACTTATTCGCCTCGACCTAAAAACGCACGGAGAGAAGTCGAAGTCGCCGTAAACCCTCCGAACGCCGCCACATCGCGAAACTCCGTCGCGGGAGCCGAAGTCTCCGTTTCGGCACTCCACCGGACGGGGAATTGGAGGAGATCATCACCGCCATCACCGCCAACGCCTCTCCATCAACCAAGCAATGTTTCCCCCATCCATGTGTGAGTAATTCCCCCGCTCGTAGGCCGAAGGGGATGGTAGGGATTGGATGAGATTGGTCATGTAATAGCATAAGATTGTTAGGGCATAGTGCCTAGTGTCCGTAATTGGTACTTTGATGATATTGTTGCAACTTGTTATGCTTAATGCTTGTCACTAGGGCCCGAGTGCCATGATCTCAGATCTCGAACATGTTATTATTTCATCATGATATTCATTGTTTATGGTCTTACCCGCAAGTTGTATACACATGTTGCTGTCCGGAACCAATGGCCCCGAAGTGACGAAATCGGGACAACCGGAGGGAATGGCAGTAACGTGAGGATCACATGTGTTCACGGAGTGTTAATGCTTTGCTCCGGTACTCTATTAAAAGGAGTACCTTAATATCCAGAGAGTTTCCCTTGAGGCCCTGGCTGCCACCGGCTGGTAGGACAAAAGATGTTGTGCAAGTTTCTCATTGCGAGCACGTACGACTATAATTGGAACACATGCCTATTGATTGATTAGTACTTGGACACCGTTTTATTATTATCTGCAAATGCCCTCGCTATGATTGTTACATGAGTTTCTCTCATCCATGCAACGCCCGTTATCCGTCCCCGTGCCTACAGTATTTTAATCCTCGCCGTTTACTAAAATCACTACCGCTGTCTTTGTTACTCGTCGTCGTTATTTCACTATCAGCTATCGCTATAAAACTCATTACTATCGATAAATTCTTGCGAGCAAGTCCGTTTCCATGTGCAACTGAATTGAAAACTCCGCTGTTAAGGCTTTCAAGTGTTCTTTGTCTCCCCTTGTGTCGAATCAATAAATTGGGTAATACTTCCCTCGAAGACTGTTGCGATCCCCTATACTTGTGGGTCATCAGCTCTCATAAAAGCTAGAGAAGAGAAATTAGAACGTGAAGCTTCTATTCCTAGAAAGTTAGAAGATGGTTGGGAGCCCATCATTAAGATGAAGGTCAATGACTTTGTTTGTAATGCTTTATGTGATCTTGGTGCAAGTATTTCCGTTATGCCTAAGAAAATTTATGATATGCTTGACTTGCCACCATTGAAAAATTGTTATTTGGATGTTAATCTTGTTGATAATGCTATAAAGAAACCTTTGGGGAGAGTTGATAATGTTCGCATTACCGTTAACAATAACCTTGTCCCCGTTGATTTTGTTGTCTTGGATATTGAATGCAATGCATCTTGCCCCATTATATTGGGAAGACCTTTTCTTCGAATCGCTGGTGCTATCATTGATATGAAGGAAGGTAATATTAAATATCAATTTCCTCTCAAGAAAGGTATGGAACACTTCCCTAGAAAGAGAATGAAGTTACCTTTTGATTCTATTATTAGAACAAGTTATGATGTTGATACTTCGTCTCTTGATAACACTTGATACACACTTTCTGCGCCTAGCTGAAAGGCGTTAAAGAAAAGCGCTTATGGGAGACAACCCATGTTTTTACTACAGTATTTTGTTTTATATTTAAGTCTTGGAAGTTGTTTACTACTGTAGCAACCTCTCCTTATCTTAGTTTTGTGCATTGTTGTGCCAAGTAAAGTCTTTGATAGTAAGGTTCATACTAGATTTGGATTATCGTGCAAGTAATAGCATTTCTTTGCTGTCACGAATTTCGACCTGCCTCTCTGTACGTAGCTCAGAAAAATATGCCAATTTACATGCGTGATCCCCGGATATGTACGCAACTTTCATTCAATTTGGGCATTTTCATTTGAGCAAGTCTCGGTGCCATTTTAAAATTCGTCTTTACGAACTCGTTCTGTTTTGACAGATTCTGCCTTTTATTTCGCATTGCCTCTTTTGCTATGTTGGATGAATTTCTTTGATCCATTAATGTCCAGTAGCTTTATGCAATGTCTAGAAGTGTTAAGAATGATTATGTCACCTCTGAACATATAAATTTTTATTGTGCACTAACCCTCTAATGAGTTGTTTCGAGTTTGGCGTGGAGGAAGTTTTCAAGGATCAAGAGAGGGAAATGATGCAATATGATCAAGGAGAGTGAAAGCTCTAAGCTTGGGGATGCCCCGGTGGTTCACCCCCGCATATTTTAAGAAGACTCAAGCGTCTAAGCTTGGGGATGCCCAAGGCATCCCCTTCTTCATCGACAACATTATCAGGTTCCTCCCCTGAAACTATATTTTTATTCCATCACATCTTATGTACTTTGCTTGGAGCGTCGGTTTGTTTTTGTTTTTGTTTTTGTTTAAATAAAATGGATCCTAGCATTCATTGTGTGGGAGAGAGACACGCTCCGCTGTTGCATATGGACAAATATGTCCTTAGGCTTTACTCATAGTATTCATGGCGAAGGTTGAATCTTCTTCGTTAAATTGTTATATGGTTGGAATCGGGAAATGCTACATGTAGTAATTCTAAAATGTCTTGAATAATTTGATACTTGGCAATTGTTGTGCTCATGTTTAAGCTCTTGCATCATATACTTTGCACCCATTAATGAAGAAATACATAGAGCTTGCTAAAATTTGGTTTGCATAATTGGTCTCTCTAAAGTCTAGATAATTTCTAGTAAAGAGTTTGAACAACAAGGAAGACGGTGTAGAGTCTTATAATGTTTACAATATGTCTTTTATGTGAGTTTTGCTGCACCGGTTCATCCTTGTGTTTGTTTCAAATAACCTTGCTAGCCTAAGCCTTGTATCGAGAGGGAATACTTCTCATGCATCCAAAATCCTTGAGCCAACCACTATGCCATTTGTGTCCACCATACCTACCTACTACATGGTATTTCTCCGCCATTCCAAAGTAAATTGCTTGAGTGCTACCTTTAAATAATTCAAAATTTATCACCTCTCGATTTGTGTCAACGTTTTATAGCTCATGAGGAAGTATGTGGTGTTTATCTTTCGATCTTGTCATTTACTTCGGACAGTACTTTCACCAATGGACTAGTGGCTCATCCGCTTATCCAATAATTTTGCAAAAAGAGCCGGCAATGGGGTGCCCAGCCCCAATTAATTAACTTGCATTAATAATTCTCTTCACATGTTTTGCTCGATCTATCAGTAAGCAACTTAATTTTGCAAATAGACACTCCTCCATGGTATGTGAATGTTGGAAGGCACCCGAGGATTCGGTTAGCCATGGCTTGTGTAAGCAAAAGGTTGGGAGGAGTGTCATCCATAAATAAAGAAAAACTAAACTAAAGTACGTGTGTAAACAAAAGAGAAGAGGGATGATCTACCTTGCTGGTAGAGATAACGTCCTTCATGGGAGCCGCTCTTGAAAGTCTGGTTAATAAGGTAGTTAGAGTACCCGCTACCATTCGTTGACAACAACAAACACCTCTCAAAACTTTATTTGCATGCTCTCTTTATGTTCTCAAAACCAAAGCTCTAGCACAAATATAGCAATCAATGCTTCCTCTCGCGAAGGGCCTTTCTTTTACTTTTATGTTGAGTCAGCTCACCTATCTCTCTCCATCTCAAGAAGCAAACACTTGTGTGAACTGTGCATTGATTCCTACATACTTGCATATTGCATTTGTTATATTACTCTATGTTGACAATTGTCCATGAGATATACATGTTACAAGTTGAAAGCAACCGCTGAAACTTAATCTTCCTTTATGTTGCTTCAATACCTTTTACTTTGATTTATTGCTTTATGAGTTAACTCTTATGCAAGACTTATTGATGCTTGTCTTGAAGTACTATTCATGAAAAGTCTTTGCTTTATGATTCATTTGTTTACTCATGTCATTACCATTGTTTTGATCGCTGCATTCATTACATATGCTTACAATAGTATGATCAAGGTTATGATGGCATGTCACTCCGTAAATTATCTTTGTTATCGTTTACCTCGCTCGGGACGAGCAGAACTAAGCTTGGGGATGCTGATACGTCTCCGACGTATCGATAATTTCTTATGTTACATGCCACATTATTGATGATATCTACATGTTTTATACACATTATATGTCGTATTTATGCATTTTCCGGCACTAACCTATTAACGAGATGCCGAAGAGCCGCTTGTCGTTTTCTGCTGTTTTTGGTTTCGAAATCCTAGTAAGGAAATATTCTCGGAATTGGACGAAATCAATGCCCGTGGTCCTATTTTTGCACGAAGCTTCCAGAAGACCGAGGGGGAAAGGAAGTGGGGCCACGAGGCGCCGACACAACAGCGGCGGCGCGGCCCGGCCCTTGGCCGCGCGGCCCCGGCGTGTGGGGCCCTCGTGTGGCCCCCGCGTTGCCCTTCCGCCTACTTAAAGCCTTCGTCGCGAAACCCCCAGCACCGAGAGCCACGATACGGAAAACCCTACCGAGACGCCGCCGCCGCCAATCCCATCTCGGGGGATTCTCGGAGATCGCCTCCGGCACCCCGCCGGAGAGGGGAATCATCTCCCGGAGGACTCTTCACCGCCATGGTCGCCTCCGGAGTGATGAGTGAGTAGTTCACCCCGGACTATGGGTCCATAGCAAGTAGCTAGATGGTTGTCTTCTCCTCATGTGCTTCATTTTCGGATCTTGTGAGCTGCCTAACATGATCAAGATCATCTATCCGTAATTCTATATGTTGTGTTTGTCGGGATCCGATGGATAGAGAATACTATGTTATGTTGATTATCAATCTATTACCTATGTGTTGTTTATGATCTTGCATGCTCTCCGTTATTAGTAGAGGCTCTGGCCAAGTTTTTGCTCTTAACTCCAAGAGGGAGTATTTATGCTCGATAGTGGGTTCATGCCTCCATTAAATCCGGGACAAGGACGTAAAGTTCTAAGGTTGTGGATGTGCTGTTGCCACTAGGGATAAAACATTGATGCTATGTCCAAGGATGTAGTTATTGATTACATTACGCACCATACTTAATGCAATTGTCTGTTGCTTGCAACTTAATACCGGAAGGGGTTCGGATGATAACCTGAAAGTGGACTTTTTAGGCATAGATGCATGCTGGATAGCGGTCTATGTACTTTGTCGTAATGCCCAATTAAATCTCACAGTACTCATCATATCATGTATGTGCATTGTCATGCCCTCTCTATTTGTCAATTGCCCGACTGTAATTTGTTCACCCAACATGCTATTTATCTTATGGGAGAGACACCTCTAGTGAACTGTGGACCCCGGTCCATTCTTTTACATCGAATACAATCTACCGCAATACTTTTTTTTACCGTTTTCTGCAAACAATCATCATCCACACTATACATCTAATCCTTTGTTACAGCAAGCCGGTGAGATTGACAACCTCACTCGTTTCGTTGGGGCAAAGTACTTTGGTTGTGTTGTGCAGGTTCCACGTTGGCGCCGGAATCCCTGGTGTTGCGCTGCACTACATCCCGCCGCCATCAACCTTCAACGTGCTTCTTGGCTCCTCCTGGTTCGATAAACCTTGGTTTCTTTCTGAGGGAAAACTTGCTACTGTGTGCAACATACCTTCCTCTTGGAGTTCCCAACGGACGTGTGCTGTACGCGTATCAAGGCGCCTCATTGACCACTATTATCGGATGCGCCGAAAAATAGTGGCGCAATTTTGTTGCGGTTGTGAATACTCCATATGCTAGCTTTTGGTACTGCGGGTACCTCTGTTTTGTAGGCGGTAATACTTCGCTGATGAAATATACTGTCCTCTGCACTCCATGGAGTTTTCCTTCTTCTTCTCTTTCGACAACTAGCGCCGTGCTGACCACCTGAGGTGTAGCCGCAATATATAACAGGAGCGGTTCTTTCTCTTTTGGCGCCACTAGAATTGGTGGTGTCGAAATTTTCCGTTTGAGGTCCTCGAAGGCCCTATTCGCATCTTCGTTCCACTCGGAACTTCTCTCCTTGTTTGATTAAGGCGTAGAATGGTAGCGCCTTTTCTCCCAGCTCGGCGACGAATCCGCTTAAAGCTGCGACTCGCCCAGCTAGTCGCTGTATTTCCTTCAACTTTGTTGGCTTCCTCATTGTTACGATAGCTTGGATTTTTTCGGGATTTGCTTCAATCCCTCTCACCGAAACTAGGAACCCGAGAAGTTCTCTCAGTGGACGCCGAAAGAACATTTCGTCGGATTCAACTTGAGACAAAATTTGTCGAGGTTTTCGAAAGTTTCCTTCAAGTCCTCGATTAATGTTGCCCCCTTTTTTGATGTGATGACGACGTCGTCGATGTACATTTGTACATTTTTCCCAATCTGTGTTGCTAGGCACTTCTGCATCATCCGTTGATATGTTGCTCCCGCGTTTTTCAACCCGAAGGGCATTGTTTTGTAACAAAATACGCCATACGGTGTGATGAACGCTGTTTTGGCTTCGTCGTCTTCTTTTAATCTGATCTGGTTGTAACCAGAATATGCGTCCAAGAAGGAAAGACGTTCACATCCTGCCGTGGAGTCGATAATCCCATCGATCCTTGGGAGGGGAAAGTGATCCTTTGGACAATGTTTATTGAGGCACGTAAAGTCGACACACATGCGAAGGACTTTCGTGTTTTTCTTCGGCACCATCACTGGGTTAGCTACCCAAGTGGCCTCAGTAGATATCTCTTTGATGAAACCAGCTTCTCTAAGTCGATCAATTTCTGACAGCATGGCTTTGCGGTTTGATTCCGAAAAATGCCGCAAAGGTTGCTTGATTGGTCTCGCAATAGGATCCAAGTTTAGGTGGTGCTCGGCAAGTTCCCTGGGTACTCCTGGCATGTCGACTGGACACCATGCGAAGATTTTCCAGGTGCTCACGGAGGAACTCGACGAGCGCGCTTTCCTATGCGAGGTCCATGTTTGTCGCGAGGGATGTCGTTTTCTTCGGATCGGTTGGGTGGATCTGTACTTCCTTAGAATCTTTAGCGGTGTTGAAAGTTGATTCTTTGTTGGGCCTCCCTACGTCTGGCAGCACATCATAATCAGTCATGAGCCTTGACGCTGCGTACTCTGCCTGCATCCCGAAGGTTTCTGATAGTCGATGAAAATCTTTGTCGCATTTATCGGCCGGCCGCGAAGCTTCCTTTGACCGTGATTGGTCCCTTAGGTCCAGGTAACCTCCAAAGCAAGTACGTGTAATGTGGTACCGCCATAAATCCGGCGTACGCTGGTCGCCCCAACAAAGCGTGATACTCGCGACGGAAATCCACAACTTCGAATTCCAACCTTTCTATCCCGTAGTTTTCTCGGGTCCCAAACCGAACGTCGAGATTGATCCTCCCCGGTGGGTAACTTGGCTTCTCCGGTGTGATGCCGTGGAAACGTGTGTCGGTTGGTTTCAAATTTGCGAGGGAAATATTCATCTTCCTTAGCGTATCTGCGTACATAAGGTTTAAATCGCTGCCGCCATCTATGAATACTCGAGATACATCGAATCCCGCAATTACTCGCCGGTAAGATCGCACTCGACCGCCCTGGTCGAGGAACTTGGTGTGGATGATCAGCTATTGTGAAGCCAATATCTTGCCCCGACCGGTTAAGGTACTCGATCGTTGGTGGTGGCATCTTCTCTCGCCATAAACACTCGTCGCGAGATTACTTTTCGAGCTCTATTGGATGGCCTCGCCTTTCGAATCATCGAGACCGCTCCGTTAGAGTTAGGATCGACATAGGGCGGTGGAGCAGTGCTGCCGCTATTCTGAGCTGATGTCGATTTTCATCCGTAACCGCGGGAGGAGGTGGCAAGTGAATCTCACTCCTAGGTCCTTGAGGATTTCGTGTGCTGCCTGAGCATTTGCATGTCCCGCCCATCTTAACATTGCCTGGAAATTTCGGCAATCCTTTTGCAAGTGTCCTGACTGTCTTTTTCCATTGCTATCGAGAAAGAAATGCATCTGACACGGCCCGTTCATCATCTCTTCGGGGGACACAAAAGGTCTTTGAAACCTTGACCCGCTATTTTGCCTGTTATCTCTATTGTCGCCTTGCTGTGCGTTGCTTCTCTGGTAGTCATCTCTACTGTTTCCTCCATTGTTTCCCCGAAAACCAGCCGATATTTGGCCAGGTGCATCGTAATTTGAAAATTGACGGGGAAATCGGTGTCTATTTTGGAAATTTCGACTACGATCTTCCTCTGGGGACCTATGTCGTTTGTTATGTACCGCATCTTCACCATCTGCCCATCTGTTTGCTATTTCCATTAATGCTGATACTCGTTCTTGGGTTTGTCCTCCCCAAGTCCTCCACGAAATCTCCTCGTCGAACTCCCCGCAACAAATGCATCTATCGCTCTTTCGTCAGATATATTTTCTGCCGAGTTTTTGATGATGTTCCACCTTTGGATGTACTTCCTCATTGATTCATCATGCTTTTGTCGACATGACCTCAACTCCTCTAGTGTCGCAGGTTTCTTGCAGGTTGACCGGAAATTCTTGATAAACACGTCCTCAAAACTTTCCCACTGTCGATGGAACCTCGGGGGAAGCTTTTTATCCGTGATCCGGCGGCTCCGCTCGGATGTATCTGGATGCTCTGCATGGCTGTCGCTCTGGTCCCGCCTATCAATTTTACTGTCTCGAGGTAATCCACTAGCCAATCCTCGGGGTCTTGCAGGCCATCGAATTTCTTGAAACTATCGGGTAGCTTGAATCCTGATGGAACTCGAGTTTTTCGGACCCGTCGTGTGAAACATGGAAGTCCACACATGTCTTCTTCAGCAAGTTCTGGTGAATGCCGACGTTCCCTTCTTTCTTGTCGCGCTCTATCAACCCTGGTCTGAGTTGTTGTGTCTCTGGCTCCACCCGCTCTTGGTGGGTCTTGCACTGCTGCGGTAGGTCTCGGACTATTTTGCCTTGCAGTTCCTTCGGGAGGTGTAGTTGTGAACGCTGCTCCCATGGCTCCACATCCTGCCATAGCCATGTTGTACAACGCTTCTCTTGGATCTCCGGGAGGTGGCCTCGGACGCTAAGATGAAAGCTTGTGTCGCCATGTACCCCGCTTCCGGTGTTTTTGGGATAATATTCCCCCTCGTGTCGATTGACATAAAGGACATGTCGAGGTTTTGGATTAGAGTCTCTCTTTCAGCCTTCCGGTATATTTTGCAGCCGAGATCTTGCTCTCCTCCGAGCTTCTCCGTGACTATCTCCCGAAGTTTCCGAGTGTCGACTTAATTCCGCTCGTCGCTCGCTTGATGCGGAAGCTGCCTCCCTTCTTCCGTTCAAAGCAGCTGCTCTGTTTTTCCAATTCTCTTCCAGCTCGGGCGAGTCTATATTGATAAGCTTGCAGTTCTTCGACCGTAGCAGTTGTCTCCATTGGTTCAGGGCCATCCAAAGCTTTCGTAGCTCTATCCCAGGCTGCTTGTGGAAGTTGAACTCTGACACGTGGTGTGGGCCCGACATATTTAGTGCCCAAACCTCTCCTTAGATCTGAGGGATCGACATAGGGGTTTCCCAAATCGTCGAAAGCCTCTGATGTTTCCTCTTGATCGCGACTTGCTTCTCCAATGGCATAAACTTGGTGATATTTTGGAGTTTTCACTTTGCTTGGTTTAGTGACACCATCATAGAGATTGGTGAAGACCTTCCCAATAGAGATGGATTTGTCGATGAAGTCGAAGCTGTCGGTGTCGCTTGAATCATCGCTTATATAGGAGTCCGCAGATGACTCGAAGGACATGTCGCTGAAGATCTTGGCGAGTTTTTCGCTTGCCCTGCTGCCGATGAAGCGTGGCGACGAAATCTCCTTGTCGTTTGACTCGATTGATGATACTGAGTTTGAGAAATCAGGACCAACCGCCGATAATCCCGACGAGATCGGAACTTCGAGACGATACGCTCCTTCTTTCTCGACGCGGAAGTGGAACTTTCCAAACGTCATCTTCATGGGCTCCTCCAGATACGCATATGCATCCAAACGGGAGGGCGGGTGAGGAATAAAATCAACGAGACCAGTTTCGATCCGTTTACCTCTGTCCATGATGTTGCTTGCTACCGATGAAGTCGACGATCTTGAACGTGCCATCGAGATCAGCTCCTTGTCGCCTCTAGATCCCACAGACGGCGCCAATTGACAAGGTATTAACTTGTCAATGCCTACGGATTGTAGACTAGGGTTTAGTTGGATGTAGAGGGCAAGTAGATCTCGAAGGTTTCAGCCGAAAAGTACTCGACGAATATAAAACTAAGGTTGTGTTAACAGTAGATTCGATGATTTCTTTGTCCCTCGACTCCCCCTTATATAGGAGGCGGAGCCGAGGGATTCGTATTGTACAAGTTACAGAGTCCGAAAAGGTTTCTAACTCCTCCCGCAAGATTACAAATAATGCTTCCTATTACAACTCTAGCTTTCCTTAACAATATCTTGGGCTTCCGAATCTTCTTATTCTTCGGGTAGTGGGCCTTCAGTAAACCCCGGGTACTATCTTCGGCAGGCCCATTGGGGATGCCTATGTCACAGGGTCGGTGTATGCAACAAAGGGTGGGTGTGCGAGGTAGCGGAGGAACATGATTGGCTAGACCTTATACCGGGCCTCACACCATAGGAAGTGTGGACGGGGAATATGCCCGGTTGGCACCAAGGATAAGATCTCTTATGGGTAAAGCAACACACCTCTGCAGAGTGTAATGAACCGTGACCTGTCACTCCCTGTTCCGGGATATGGAAGTGCGAACGCTGCCGGAAAGGAACTCCATGAAGTTCTAGTAAACCGGTGAAGGCTGACGGACATAGTTCTTCTGAATAAAAGCAACCTTTTGAAAAATTGGTTATGAAAACCTGCATTGGTATTAGACTTTCTGGTCTAATGCCGTAGCTAGTGCATTAAACACCTCTTTCCTATAATGAACTTGTTGAGTACGCTCGTACTCATCCCACTCTTAAATCCCCTGCTTAGATATGGAGGCCACGAAGGAGGATCTACAGTGCAACTCGGAGACCGAGGAGTCAACAACTACTTCATGGGACAGGACCCTGTCAGAGGAGTCAAACATCACATCCAACAGAGAAAAACCTAGAATAGCAATAGAGGGAAACTAGCTTCCTAAACTTAGCTCCTATTTAGCTAGAATCTTTTCATAGCCTCTTTAGTTAGTTAAATACTCTACAAATAGAGTTCGTGATAAGATTAGACTACGAGTCGTTCTTCTGGAGTTTATTTGCAGTTTTACCTCATTGTAAAGTAGGAGGTTGTGATAATCTTATGTAACAGAGTCAATGTTGTAATTCTATAGACATGCCTTGGACCCGCATATGTTTCTGTTGTACCACTCTGAGCGATATAATACTAGTGGAACGGTGTTTCATTGGTGTTATATCAGACTTGCATACTACACCATGCAGTGGTATGCCGGGTCACCACAGCTTGGTATCAGAGCAAATGCTTTGACCTTAGGATTAAAACCCTTTAAAGGAGACCTATAGGATTGGTAGTGTCTATAGGAAGTTGTCTTAGGTGAACCAAATGTTTTTATGACTTGAGATGGATATTCACTTGAGAATAATCCTGACACACTTGAGTCAAACTTTCCTACCTATCTTTCCTAAGTAAAGTTAGTTAGCTAATCCCCAAACATATAGGACAACATTAAGTCGTTAAAATAATAGATGAGTAGACCCCAGTTGGTATACAATAAATGGTAGTCCAAAGAGAGAATACAACCATAAGGAAGATATCCTATTGGAAGATGTGTACCAACACATGTTATGCTTAAGTAAGAATTATCCAGACCTGTAATAGGAGTAATATTAAGTGACAAAGATGTGCATGGTATCCTATTAGAAGGTGTAGACCAAGATAAGTAATGAGTAAGTAAAATTATCTAGACATGTGAAACAATTGATAGTAAGTGATAACTATAAGTTATTTACGATAGTATAGACCATGATGAGTCAATGATGGGAGGAAAGGAAGAGTGGTAGGAATTAAATATGTCTACCTACATGGTAGAGATAGTAATCATATACGATTCACTTGAGAATCATTATGTGATGAAGTGGAACATCATAAATATTTAGGGAGGTACAATAAGAAGTCAAGTGTTCAACAATAGTGCAAGAACCGTGTTCCAAAAATATGGGAAGTGTGCCAAGCACATCTTGGCCATAGTCTTATGATAGAATCACTTGGAAGTATAGGAGTTATATTCCAAGAGTTATGTGTTTAGAGTAGCCATGCTAGAACCTAGACATATCATGTGAGATAGTCCTCAACAAAAATGGAAGTTAAGTAGTACATCCAAAGAAAATTAGGTTAACCTTAGCTATCCTAGACCACTTTGTTTCAAGTTTATCTCATTGCAAATGTGCAATTAAGGTAAAGGTTGAGACAAATAGTAGAATCCCATACATTCGTGCTAAGTATCACGATATAAACCTATCTTATGTGGTGTTATATACTACACATCTCAGCCTGATGTTTAGAGATGTCCTACTCAACTACTATGTTCAGGCTTATGATGGTGTGTACTATAAACACAAAGCTGATTCTTCTTGGATTCTATTGGATTTTCATTGTTTGACTAGATCCATACATGAAGTTTGACTTTGATATGCAAATGCATGTTGCAATATCAAGTTCCTACTTGATGTTAAAGATATAGAGGGTAATGGTATTCGTGTGAGGAAGTGACGAATTCTGAAGATTCTGTAGACAAGATGAAGGTTCATCGGGAAAAGGAAGTAAAGTTGTGGGAAGTAACCACAATATATTGAAGCAATTATCAATCAGAAACTCATGCTAGCCTCAACAGAGGAGTACTTTAGTACATAGGAAGCATGAAGGTGAGAAATATGATGACTGTGGAGTAGTAGAAGTAGAACCATAGTCATTATGGAAGAGGGAATGCATGGGAAATCACTTAGGATACTATATTCATAGTGTCAGCTAGTGGTTTTCTTGCAAAATAAACCCTGAATGAAGGAAGATGATATATGAAACCATAGCAGATATAAGAAGACCATAGTTGATATCGAAGACCACAATTGGTATAAGATCAATACCGCGAGATAAAGCAGTAAGATGTCTCGTCCAGCTTGATCGTAACCTATAATAGAATCCATTTTTAGATATCAAATAGCCACAGTTGGTATAATAACCACAGTTTCAGTCGGTATTACAAATAGTCCACGATTTAATTATTTGTAACAAAAGTTTGTGAACAAATAAAAATCCTGTCAGCCAAATAGCTAGATCTATAATCATTTAGTCAAAGGATTCATGTTGGATGTCCACGATTGAGTGGATACACCACAAAGATTCTTCGCAAAACCTTAGAGTAATATAAATCATAAACAAGACCTAGACCAATATTCTAACCATCAATCCAATGCTTGGAAGAAAAGGAGTTGAAGGACTTAAGAAAACTCTAAGGGGTAGAGCGAAGATTAAGTTGGTTGTACAATGAGTCAATACTTTAAGCAAGATAAAAGAAGAAGGTCTGAACAGAGAGGAAGTTCGATCTTATTTTCATAAGATTGTTGACACTACTTTCAGAAGGATGTCAGACCAGAAGCCGAGGTTATACCTCGAGGAAGTAAGAAGTGGATTATAGCTTGAGTAGGTGAGTATTATTTACTCAGAAGAACGAAAGCTCAAGTCAGCTAATGTTAATAAAGTTGGACGAAGAAAATACCATAGACCAAATACAGCTCAAGAAGGCCAAAGACTGAAGTAGATTGACCATACTAAAACTAAAGTCTATTTGAAAGATTCCTTTCATGGAACCTAAAGAAACCAAAACGGTTATAGGTATCCACTATAAACCATGATTGGATGGACTAAATAAGTCTAATCCATTCTTAGAGGAATAAACCATCATGATCATTTCCATGTTAAGTACCTTACTTAGTACCATTATTGCAGTTTTGGTAGTAAGGGAAAACAAAGACCTATTTACCAATTAGGAGTATGTTGTTAAATTAGTCTTCAGTTGAGACTAGTAGCATCAGAATAAGTCCCAATCATTGAATCTTCAATGAGAAAGGAAACAGGCTTATAGAGTTGAAAGACTAATTAAAGTTAGAAGCCATGGCTCAGAGACAGGTATTATAAGATTCCAGAGAAAAATCATAGAACTGGAGTAAGAAACTAATGTTCAGAGACAAACCCTAATGGATTCCAGGAAGAATCTGGACAAGGGATATATTCGATTATATCCAGTAAGATCAATACGGAGTTCAAGAAAAGTCGTAGTCTGCACAAGTCAGATCCACACTTCGGAAACGTGAGAGAGTTCAAACTTCAAGGACGAAGTTTAGTTTAAGGGGTAGAGACTGTAATATCCCAGGTATTGGGGTTACAAAACTAGAGGAAACAGATATGTGCATTGCATTCATGCATAGAAAATCTGGGGAATTTTCGCGCTTTAAAGTAAAACAGTCACAGGAATCGAAGTTTCACTTGACCTTGGTGGAATTGAAGTAGCTCATCAAGTCAAGCGCTATAAACCTCAATGTGACTTTGATAAAACCTTGTTTTGGGTAGAGATGTGATTTGATCTAAGGGGTTAGATCAAATGGAACTAATAATCAACACAACAACACTTTACTCAATGATCAATTGCTTGATCTTATTAAAGATCATAACATGGTAATCTTTGCCATAACATATGAACATCTATTTAAACTATAAATCAAGTAACAATAAAATGGAGAACTATTCTAGACTTATCTTTTCCATGTCTTAAAATAATCCTTGATTCTACCATGAACCTCATGGTATTCATATTACTTCATTCTTGGAAACATAACAAGGAGATCCACTCTAGAACTATATATATCCTTCTCTATTCCATATTTTTATACATCAAACCTAGAGAGGTGAGAGTTCTATAATAATTATTAGAGAAGCAACAACAAACCTTGAGCTAAACCTTGGATATACATCCAAGCATTTAAATCATCATCTTTAAAGAAGAACCCCAGGATATTATTCAAGTCCATCCCAAATGAGAGAGACCATGTACACTAATTCAAGCTTTACATATTTAAGAATAAAAGACAACCTTGGAACTAAAGTATTAGGTTGTAAACCATTTCCCTTGGAGTGGTGAGATAACCTAATATCACATGGAATAATACCATATCCATGAATTGATAAAGTAAGGAGGAGATTAATTCAACCAAGATAGCCAAGTGGAGTTTTAGACTTGATACCTATGGAGATATTGTGAGTACACCATAAACCCTAGAATAACCATTCCTTTATAAGAGAGCCCAAGCTATGGTGTTACACTCAAGTAGTTGAGGCAACACTTGAATGTGAGGGAGAGAACTATCCATATACCAGATGACCATATCATCATTGTTTGAATAGAACCTTAACATAATATCTCAGGCATTCTCCTGGGATATAAACTTAAGAGGCAACCATAGTAGTTCTATTCAAGAAAGTAAAATAGAAGTGATATATCCTAGTTGATCAAGACAATGCTTGATCATGGGAGTGAGAAACCAAATTCATCAGAGATACATTAGGAAGTCCAACCTTGATCATCATAAATTGGGTGATGATCATAAACCCTAAGAACTTGAGGTAGAGATATTAAGAACAAGTTGATCATGCCTAATCCATGATCATGCTCTTGAAGTATGTGAGGATAAGTTAAACCCTAATAGGATAAGCAGATATCATTAGCCACATGAAATTATAAGGAGATCAATAATAAGCAACCATAGACTTAGATCCCAACCTTAACTTGTGAACCACTTGGTGATCACAGGTATAATTCTACCACATTTACATTCCACCTATTCTTCACTTAAGAACCACATGAAAACCTCTAGAGTCAAACTCTATACTTTATATGGTGAGAGATCATTCATCCATATAACCAAAGTTAACTATAAAAAGAACCATAACTATTTTAGTTACTTTAATTATAGATTAAGGATATAAAAGAAGTCTATAGGAATAAGATAGAATCAATTCTCATATCCTTAACCACTAAATGAGAATAATAACAAGTAACCATATTATTTTGGTTAAAGAAGATTAATCCTAGCACATGCAATATGGTGTCATTTCATCTCTATAACCTAGAATTAAACCTAAACCCTAGTTTATGTATCACTATGGTGATCATAATATAAACCAAACCATAATTGTGATTCAAACCAAATGCCATTAGGTGAATATGATTAAAACCCTGGAACTGCTCACCAGTTAAATCTCATGCTTCACTTATCAAACATAAGAATACCTAGTGCTAATTCCTATAATTAAAACCTAGTACATTGATGCTCACATAAAATCATATGCAAGAAACCAAATTCTCTAAATAGGAGATCAAGTCCTTAGAGAAATTTTAGCACATGAAATCATGCCATTTAGTCACTTATTAAATAGGACTCCATAAACAAGCCCTACTTGCTGACTTGTTTCCTACAAAGTAATACCCAATAAAACTCTACATATCATCCAATAAGAACAATATCATTTGGAAACTACTTTGAGTCCTTCCAAGATGATATTCACATTCATGTCATGTGGGTACTTAACTCAAAGCCAAATAGTATTTAATCAACAAATGTTCTAGGAACCATATTAAAAATTTGTTAATACACCACAACAATCTTTTAAGTGCTTTGAATGTATTCCAGCAGTAATTCAAACAAGCACATCCTAAAAAAAAGATTGAATTCAAAACTGAATTTAATAAGCAAATACAAAACAGAAAAAAAGAAAACAGAAAAGAAAAAAAAGAAAAAGAGGAGGCTTACCTATCGGCAGCCACTTACCAGCCCAACTTACCCCTTCGCTGAAAATTCAACGGGAGGAGGTCATCCTCATCCTCTCCTCACGCATGGAGGGCAGCACGACACCGTGAGGAGCTTCTCCTCTCGCTGGCGTCCTCTCCTCGCTCGACGTCGTGACGAGGCGGGTACCTGCACCGTATAAAAGCCTCGCAACGCACAGCAGCCTCGGGTTCTTCCTCTCTGGCTCCAAATTCGCCCCCAAATTGAAACCCTAGCCGTACGGTCTCCGACCATCGCCGCCGATGGAGACCACCCAGGGCCTCGCCGTGACTACCAACGTGACCGCCGACCTCGACTTGTTATTCCTGCAAGGGGAATCGGGCCGCCGTGCTCGGAGTCGCCGTCGACGAGCTCGTCTTCCCCCGGCACCGGCACCGATGAATTCCGGCGATGCCGACCTTCTCTCGCCTCACCACCAAGCTCATCGTGATCCTGGTGAGCCACTGAACCTCCAGAGCATCCTAGCCCTCTCGATTACGCCTTTAATCGTGCTCGCGCCGCCGCTCGGCCTCGCCGTCGCAGTTGCTCCGGCGACCATTAGGGGGTGGCGCCGCCACCAATAGCATCGCCTCAGTGTGCTGATTCCAGCGAGTACCCGCGCAGCCCCGCGGGAACGCTCTAGCTCCGGTGACCATCGCCACTGGCCGCCGGTGAGGGCCTTGGTTGCCACCTCACCGCCACGGAGGCAGCCAACGTGGCGACTGGCCCACTGGTCAGTGTCTTCGTGGGTAATTAGCCCGGGTAACTTTAGTAATTCTCTGTTTTAATTCAAATCCAATTATTGCTGCAACTTCAAATAAATTTATAAAATTCAATTTAAGTCAGAAAAATGTAAATAAGATATTAAAATTCTTAGAAAAGAAAACTCTATCCAATAAAAATATAAAATGAAATTTTTATTTTTAATAAAAATTTAATTATTTAATACTTGTTATTTAAGCCTTTAATTTTAATTCTAAATACAATTAAAATTCTGAAATTAAGAAAACATTGATAAAATAAATAAAACCAGTAAGCAAATAAAGAAAACATGAAAACTCATTTTCTTTATTTGTTATCCTATTCAATTTCTATTAGTGGAAATTTAAACCCTAATTAATAATTACCTTAATTATTGAATTCTTTAAAAATAATAAAAGGACAAATCCAATATTATTTATATTTCATAGTTATTAATAACTTCAACTTTATTAATGAAGTTATTAATTCAAGAACTATAGAGTAATTAGTAAACCCTAGTTCCATATGGTAGAAAACTAGGAACTCGTCATTTCATGTGTAATCCTAAAACTCTAATGCCATTTAGAACCTAGTTCCATTATTACATGTGAACCCTAAATTGCCTCTAAACCTAAACCCTAGGTTAGAGCATGTGATCATGGAACCTTCTTTCAAAGCATGGAAATAGCAACTAAATACTTGTCTTGGCCACATAAAATGTAGAAGACATATCACTAATATATGGGTATCCCATGTGTTCATCTTCATCGGACCTAAATAATCAAGTAGGGTCAACCAAGTGTAAACCCTAGATCCTATTACCCAAAACCATCATTCCTATTCATTCCTATTTAGCATCACATCAATGTGATGAACCTTAGGGGCAACTATGCCAAATCTTGAGCATTACCTAACCATATTCCACTAAACCCTACTAGTGTTGGATACTTATGAACCATCCTATTTAGGAACCAATCATTCTTTACTTAGGGAATTAAATAGCAAACCTAGACCACCTCAACCCTAATTGATATACTTCTTATTATTTAAGAAGTATGTTGTTCAAAAGTTATTCTTTTGAAGTAAATAAATAATCATCATCAACCCTACCTAACAGGACCTATTAACTCTAGCTAGCTATCACCAGCAAAATGAACCAATCCTGATAGCAACCTTGTATGAATAATTGTTTAGGATGCCTAGGCTTAACTCAACCTTACAAGCCCTAGGTGTTGATGAATCCAACTTTGTTGGGATCCATTTACTATTTACTCCAGAAGCAGTGGAAACCATAATAAACCATAGAACCCCACAACCCTAATTATCATACTTGTTCTTTATTAAAGAACATGTTCTTCAAAAGTTATTCTTTTGAAGTATATGATAATTAATCATTAACCATGCCATGTAGTGTTAAAACCGACTACTATTCATTACATGTTAAGATAATACCAAATGTTATAGTTGTGTGCTATTAATCTTGTTGTTATTATATATTGCAAAGACCTGTTCATGATACCATGTAACCACACCCGAATAAGAACCTTGTTTGTGAATCACTCTAAAAGGGCAACACACCCTAAACAAATCATTTCAATTCACTAATCCTAAATCATCGGGTTAGGTCACGCTTAGAGCGATTGCATCTCATACGTATGCATTATTGCATCCTTGCCAATCTTTTAAACATCGTCCTTACCGGACGATGATGATATTTCAGAATTTGGAGTTATTGCATATCGAAGACCTTGTCTGTATAATCTTGCAGTCAAGAAAGGCAAGTTCATCACTTGCTCATGTCATTTGAGTATCTTTATCAAATTACTTGCAAAGTACTATGATTATCACTATTGCATAAAAAGCAAAACCACTATTTTCATAACTATGAATATGACTATGTGGTGGGCAATGGAACCATGGATTGTGTTGATATGGTGGAGGTTCCATTGCAAGGGTTTATATCCATCTAGGATTAAACAACAAATGTCGCTAGTGATTCTTGTGCCGTAATACCCGTGTTAACCATAAGATCCGGAGTGGGACGGAGTAGTCAAAAGTGTTTCCACCTCTCGTTCATCAACGGATGCGCTTTACCGTAGACACTTGTATCTGTCGGGGGCGAGCGGTAGGTCGGGGAAGCCTTAAGTCCCCACGGCATTGTCCGTAGACACTTGTCGCCCGAAGAACAAGCGGTAGGTCAGGGAAGCCTTAAGTCCCCACGGTATTGCGGTCTATGATGGGTTGCAGCTACCGGCGAAGGAGTTTGGTTAACGAGTCCCAAACTCGTCGTCGTGGTCGGGGTCCACCCTGAAATCTATGGGAATAATGGGACCGACGAGGACCCGTGGTCGTGGTATGCAACAAAGGGTGGGTGTGCGAGGTAGCGGAGGAACATGATTGGCTAGACCTTATACCGGGCCTCACACCATAGGAAGTGTGGACGGGGAATATGCCCGGTTGGCACCAAGGATAAGATCTCTTATGGGTAAAGCAACACACCTCTGCAGAGTGTAATGAACCGTGACCTGTCACTCCCCGTTCCGGGATATGGAACCGCGAACGCTGCCGGAAAGGAACTCCATGAAGTTCTAGTAAACCGGTGAAGGCCGACTGGACATAGTTCTTCCGAATAAAAGCAACCTTTTGAAGAAATGGTTATGAAAACCTGCATTGGTATTAGACTTTCCGGTCTAATGCCGTAGCTAGTGCATTAAACACCTCTTTCCTATAATGAACTTGTTGAGTACGCTCGTACTCATCCCACTCTTAAATCCCCGCTTAGATATGGAGGCCACGAAGGAGGATCTACAAGGCAACTCGGAGACCGAGGAGTCAACATCTACTTCATGGGACAGGACCCTGTCAGAGGAGTCAAACATCACATCCAACAGAGAAAAACCTAGAATAGCAATAGAGGGAAACTAGCTTCCTAAACTTAGCTCCTATTTAGCTAGAATCTTTTCATAGCTTCTTTAGTTAGTTAAATACTCTACAAATAGAGTTCGTGATAAGATTAGACTACGAGTCGTTCTTCTGGAGTTTATTTGCAGTTTTACCTCATTGTAAAGTAGGAGGTTGTGATAATCTTATGTAACAGAGTCAATGTTGTAATTCTATAGACATGCCTTGGACCCGCATATGTTTATGTTGTACCACTCTGAGCGATATAATACTAGTGGAACGGTGTTTCATTGGTGTTATATCAGACTTGCATACTACACCATGCAGTGGTATGCCGGGTCACCACAACGTGATACCTTGACACTGCTGAGCGCCTGCTTGATGACAGGGGCTTTAATCTCATAGAGACCACCAAGCTGACGACCTCTAAGGATAGGCTCCCGCGTGTCCCGGTCCTTAACAAAGAGATCATAAGGATGAACTTCAATAAATACATTGTTATCAAGGGCAAGCTTACTCATGGATAAAAGATTACGAGTAGCATCAGGAACATGGAGAACACGATCTAAAGTGAGTGATCTAGACGACGGAGTGGATATAGATGCATGACCAATATTATGAATACGCATACCTGTACCGTTTGCAGCGTGAACCTGATCAGCGCCGTAGTAGGGCTGACTCATGGTGAGCTTGTCCAGTTCATGCGTGATGTGATGTGTTGCGCCCGAGTCCGCGTACCATGCGGGATCCACCACGTGCGAGGGAGCAGCCGGCGCGCCAGCTGGTGCCGATGCGTAGGCCGAGGCGGGTGCTGGTGGCACGTAGGTATAACTGAGCGCATAGCCAGGTGGCGGAGTAGTATAGCCGGGCGGCGGGGCAGCCATCATGGCCATAGCGAGCTGCTTCTCCGTGCCTTGTCCATTGTTGTTGAGGCCGACGAAGTCCTTGTTGAAGCGTTTGTAGCAGCGTGACGCAGGGTGACCATGGATGCCGCAGAGTTGGCATTGGACGTCTCGGCCACCACGCACATTCTTCCCTTTTCCTCCTGACGGCGGTGGTGGAGGGCGCGGCTGAGGAGCATAGGCCGGAGCGGGTGCATAACCAGGCGCTGGCGGTCGTGCATAAGTTGGCACATAGGCAGCGCGAGGGGGAGGCGGCCTGGTCCCGCCACCATGGGCAGCGTATGCTGCAGGAGCTCCATAGGTCGTGGCATGCGCGGCAGGGAAGGAGTGTGCAGAGGCTTCAGCAGCGTACCGCGCTGAGTTGCGGACTTCCGTGGCCTGAAGGAGGGAGTAGAGGTCACGGATGGGCATGGCGCCTTGGCGCGCATTGACGACTTGATAGAGGGCATCATAATCCTTGTCTAGGCCAGCAAGAAGATAGGAGATAAACTCCGCATCACGGAGAGGCTCACCGATGCTCGCAAGGGAGCCAGCAAGTGCCTTCATCCTGTGGAAGTACACGTTGATCGTCTGATCGTGCTTCTTCAATTCCGCCATCTGTTGGCGGATGCCGGAGGAGCGCGCAATGGACGTGGAAGCAAAAGCACCATTGAGAGTTTCCCACGCCTCCCGAGAAGAATTGGCGAACATCACCATCCCGAGTACGCCTTCGATCATGGACGAGACGAACGCCGAGAGAATGGACTGGTCATGTTGGATCCAGTGTTGATAGGCCGGGTTGGGCTGCGGTATCATCATACCGGTGTGCATGACCCCGACATGCTCCGGGGGGCAGGGGATAGATCCGTCACAGTATCCCGTCAGCATTTGGCTGCGGAGAAGAGGAGCAACCTGCGCCCACCAGAACAAGTAGTTCTCGTTGTTGAGGCGGATGGTGATCGCTGACTGGATGTTGATGATGCCCAGCATAGACGTGTTGGCGAAGGTCGGAGACGGGGCGTTGACGAAGGAGGGCCCCGCCCCAAACTGTGTAGGACGCGCGATCGGGCCTGAGGTTGAGCTCGGCGCAACAAAACCCGAGAGAGAGCCCGCCGACGCCATGGACAGGGCATCTGTGTAGATCGATGCGAGGGCGTTTGTTCCCCAGAGGGAATATGGCGGAGCCGCGGTATAGGAACCCGGCAGCAGCATTGCCGCAGATGGCGGCACGGAAGGAAGCGCGACAAAGGGCGCAGCAGGTGGCACCGTAGTCACCGTGGTTGACGGTGCGGCAGACTCCACCGTAGTTGACGGTGGATCGAGAGGAAGAGTCGTAGCCGAGCTGCTCGAGGAGGATCCATCGGTGACAGTCATTGCGCACGGTGGCGGCGGCGGCGGAAGGCGGAAGCGACGGCTAGGTCAGGGCTAGCTCTGATACCATGAAAACCTAGATGGAAAGGTGTATTGTGGGCTGGCTCGACACAACACGTACCTGCCTATTCATCTCATTATATATAGATCAGTGGTACAATACATGGTTAGGTACAAATACACAGCTAACCTATTATACACGTATTCTATCAATAAAGACAATGAAAAACAAAAGACAAAGCGCCGCCCACTGCTATCGTTCTTTTGGGGATCATAGCCCAATAGGAGTTCTATTACAGACAACCAAAGGGAACCCAAAAGGGGGCATGTCACTATGAAACTGAACAAAACAGAACATCTCCAAGGCGTATATGCATCTTCATCTTCTCCGTTAGAAGGATTGGCATATTAGCATTCCTGTCTTCATCATTTCTCACATTATCCAACATGAGCTGGTCCGTTGATCCACCTATTCCCATGCCCTCCGCGGTTGACGCCAGTCTCAGGAAGTTGTAAGCGGCAGTGCGAATGTCCGGTAGTAGTACTGGCCAGTCGGTTCCGTTCAGTTTGACGTTCACATCATGGTTACCTTTATGATGCGAAATGAGCCAACTGATAGGCCACAAAATCATATCACATGACGCCAGCAGAAATTGCTGGCCCGAGCAACATATAGCTCTAGCTCCTAGGAAAAGAGGCAATGTGCTATCCCTAGATCATCCAGCAGGAAGCAATATATCTCCTGGCTAGTAGTGGTAACGTTGTTGCTTAGACGTCACCGCCAGCTCTCGGCTCGCGTAATCCTGGAAGCAAAAGCTTTCCGTCGACGTTTCTGAGCTGAACACACATGGAGGAATCCGTCGCAGTCGCCCGAGACAACAGTGGGAAAGGAAGAAAGGAGGCGCGTCACGATCGAGCTAGAAGATGGGGACAAGCGTGGAGTGCAGTGACCACTACAAGCCGTGCCCACCACCAGCATCAGTGTCTCGGAAGAAAAAAACATCATCTTCTATGTTTAGCCCGGGCGTGTCTGTTTCTAATCAGGCCGGCTCCTGATAAGTTGGGCGAGAGTTTCTCGACTAGCCGCAGAGTTTAAGGCCTGCGACGACGACGACTCCACCCAACAGATATAATGTACTGTACTGTACTTTGCCTTAAACTGGATCTCACCTAGGGGTGGGCAAAACCCCATGACCGAAAACCGAACCCGACAAGGCAGATTAAAAATATGGATACCAATTTTTTTAGATCGAATTTAGTTTGGACAATTCAGTTATCAGTTCCTAGTAACCGAATAGACTGAACTTCACGTCACACCACTCCTATCTTCAAAATTGGTGAAGAGAAGGCAATCATCTATAACAGCTTACTTCGTTCAATGAACTTGCCAAAGTACTAGCACACATCTAGGTTGAACTGAACCCATCAACTATTTCACCAATTTCAGTACTACGTTCTGAGCTTGATCTTGCCCGCGCCCATGTGGGAAGGCCTATCAAATAATAACGCACTTAAAAAAAGGATTTTTGGGAGGAAATAAGAGTTTGTGTAATGTGCGTGCGTTTCGTATGTTAATCAAACAAACGTTTACGTGGTGCAAACGAGCTCAACTTTACGTACTGCAACCTCAATGTTACCAGTGGCCAGTGGCGGTTGCTACCGTACGACGACACCATGCACCTGCATTGCAACTTTCTGCCTGCTTTATTTACGCGAAGATTACGGAACAGCCGAACAGCTCCAGGCACACATACCTGCAGACAGACAGTAGATTCAGAAAAATACGGGCACCACCAAGCGCAGTCTCTGATGGGAGACAGCAGTCTCAACTTCTTTACCAGCAGGGAGACCACTGCAGAGTAGTACCAGGGTCAATTTTAAGAAAATTTCGTCAACCGCATGTTCACCAGGAAATCATCCACATTTCTTCTGCGGGTTCCAATTCTAGACGACTAGACGACACGGCCGCAACTGCCGCCTGCGGTCAGACTTGGTACAATTCGTGGATGTTAACTGAAACCATTTTTTCCTTGGATTGCTCGTGCCAGGAAAGGATCAGCTGCAAGTGTGCCGGGCGAAGTAGGTTTGCATCCAAAGTCGGCTTACATACCTGTCCCTGATCGTACCTGTGGAAAATAGAACGGAATCATGCATGCATCGATCATCGTTCAAAGTTGGGAGTATGTACTAATACCGGGCCGGCATTGCGGGGTCTTGATCAGTTTATCGTGGTCAGCAAACGCGGTCGGGTAATTAAGTTTAGGCGAGGTTCGGCCAAAAGGTTAGTACTACTGTACTAAAGTTAAATGTAGGTTATGCCTGCTTTGATCTAAAGTTAAGGAACAGTTCCAAGTACACATGTTCTGCAGACTATTCCAAAGTGCAGATTGACGGGCGACTGCAGTTTTCTTATTAGGCAAGATGAGTTGAACAGCAGACAGTCTATTACTACCCCCTCCGTCCCCCAAGAATAATGAGGTCTGCCAAAATTTAGACAAATCTCAGATACGACACAAATAATTCACAAATCGCCTGCTCGCTACAAGAACGTGTCCATGTTTCTTACCGATTTTAATTTTAGGTGACACGGATGCAACCGCCGCGCGCCTACAGTAACTGAAACCACTTTTGATTTCTTCCTTGGAATTGCTACTGCCGAAAGAATCAGGTGCCCATTCATGGATGAGCTCGTCTCCAATGCTCAAAGTGCTTTTATAAAAAAATGGAGCATTCACGACAACTTTATGTGTGTTAAGAACCTCACCACAAGATACCATAGAAACAAAAACCTGGCTCTCCTCTTCAAGCTTGACATCCGTAAAGCGTTTGACTCCATTCGTTGGGCATATCTTGTTGATCTTCTTGAAAAAAGGGGTTTCCCGGCTCGCTTCCGGAATTGGATAGTCGCGCTACTCATCACCGCCTCCTCGAAGGTGCTCCTTAATGGGGTGCCCGACCTCAAACATGGCCGTGGGCTTCGGCAAGGGGACCCCCTCTCGCCCCTTCTTTTTTGTCTTGGCCATTGATACGTGTAAGATTGTATTATGTCTCACAATTGATACAAAACTGTTTGGGGTACAAGGGATATAAATAGTAGAGCCAACCGACTAAGCCTAAAACCCTAGCTTGCGTTACAAGTCTAGCTTAACCGAAACATATAATCTAACATCCCCCGCGGTGTCAACGTGGGGTTCAATCACGTTGAGACTGAAACGAATGTCATGAAACGGCTGTGTTGGCAGTCCCTTGGTAAAGATGTCGGCGAACCGCGCCGTAGTGGGAACATGAAGAACTCGAACTTGGCCCAAAGCAACTTTCTCCCCGACGAAGTGAATATCTATCTCAATATGCTTTGTCCGCCGATGCTGAACTCGGATTGCTTGGACATGTAAACCGCTGAAATATTATCACAATAAACAATAGTGGCCTGCTCGGATGGGACGATGAAGTGCAGACCAACAACCGCCGTAGCCAAACTGTCTCAAAGAATCGCATGTGCAACAGCTCGATACTCAGCTTCCGCAGACAAGCGTGAAACCGTAACTCCGTCGCTTAGAAGACCATGAATGCAAATTGTTACCCATAAAAACACAGTATCCGGACGTGGACCGACGAGTGTCGGGGCATCCAGCCCAGTCCGCATCGAGTATGCTCGTCAAACTGGTAGGTGAAGTGGTGTTTATGTGAAGGCCATAATCTAATGTTCCTTTTAGATATCTAAGAGTGCGTTTCATGTGATTGTAGTGAGGAACTCGTGGATCATGCATATATAGGCAGACTTGTTGGACGGAATAAGATATTTCGGGCGTGTTAGAGTAAGGTATTGTAGTGCACCCGCAATGCTATGGTAGAGAGTTGGGTCCGAGAATGGTTCGCCATCGCAGAGAGTTTGGCGCTAGTGTCAACAGGTGTACGAGCAGGCTGACAATCAATCATGCCTGCGCGGTTGAGAAGATCTAGAATGTACTCGACGTTGGGAAAGAAAAAGACCATTAGAGTCACGTGTAATGTTGATGCCAAGAAAATGATGAAGCACACCAAGATCAGTCATAGAGAATTCAGAGTTAAGCGAGTGTAATAATATGATCAAGAAAAGTCTTAGTGGAAGCAGTGAGAATGATATCATCAACATAAAGAAGAAGATAAGTCGTGTGTGTGGAAGTGTGATAGACAAAAAGAGAGGTGTCGGTGAGAGAGGGAGTGAAACCGATTGTTTGAATGTAAGTTGAAAAACGTTGGAACCAAGCCCTAGGGGCTTGTTTGAGACCATAAAGAGATTTTTGAAGGAGACAAACATGATCGGGAGCAGAGGCGTCTTCGAAGCCTAAAGGTTGTTGACAATAAACAATTTCTTGGAGAGCACCATGAAGAAAGGCATTTTTGACATCGAGTTGGTGAATGGGCCAAGAAGAGGAAGTGGCGATGCTAAGAACAGTGCGAATAGTGCTAGGCTTGACAACAGGAGAGAAGGTCTCGTCGTAGTCGATGCCGTGCCGCCGAGAGAAACCACGACAAACCCAGCGAGCCTTGTAGCGAGAGAGAGTTCCATCGGAGAGAAATTTTTGGCGGAAAACCCATTTGTCGGAAACAATATTTGCACCGACAGGGCGAGGAACAAGGCGCCATGTATCATTGTGAATGAGAGCAGAAAACTCATCACGCATAGCGGCAGCCCAGTTAGGATCGAGAAGAGCACTTTTGTAGGTTTTAGGGATGGGGAGATCGGAGAAGTGGTGGCATGAAGATTGAGACGCGGCCCTTTTGGAACGTGAAATCCCGTTTTGGCCCGAGTGCGCATTGTGTGATCATTTGTGGGAGCTTGGGTAGGAACAGCATGGGGTGGTAGAGGTGGAGTGGGATGAACAACGACGTCGAGCGCAGCGGATGAGTCGGACGTCGAAGATGGTGGAATAGGTGGAGAAGGAGCGGCGGGGGAGATGGGTGTATCGGGTGGAGCCGCGGACGCGGCAGAGGAAGCAGCCGACCCGCTGTCGCGGCAGCGTGGAGTCGGCCGAAGGGTCGGCCGCGGCAGGCGAGGAGGGCACTGGGGTGGCGGTAGGAGCGGTGTAGTGGTGAGGAAACCTAGCGGGGTGAGCTATGGGATGATGTAGGGTAGGCGATGGGTCAATGGGAGTTTGGGAGGGTGTCCGTGTGGAGAAAGGGAATATATGCTCGGAAAAAGTAACGTGCCGAGAGATGTGGACGCGGCCGGAGACGAGATCCAGTGCAGCGATAACCCTTGTGTTCATCAGAGTATCCTAGAAAGACACAGGGAATGGAGCGAGGTGATAGTTTGTTGGTGGAGATGGCGGCAGTGTTTGGAAAACAAAGACAACCAAAGACGCGAAGTTCAGAGTAGTTGGCATGACTAAGGTAAAGAGAGTAGAATGGTGTAGAGTTTGTGTTGGACTTGTGAGGCCGGATGTTAAGTAAGTAGGTGGCTGTGCGTAAGGCTTCGGCCCAGAATTTTGGTGGCATTGAGGAGTGGATTAAAAGGGTGCGAATGATGTCGTTTATTGTGCGAAGCGAGCATTCTGCCTTGCCATTTTGAGGTGAAGTGTATGGGCATGAAAATCGGAGAAGAATGCCATGTTGAAGAAAGAAGTTTCGGTTTTGAAAGTTATCAAATTCTTTGCCGTTGTCACATTGGATAAATTTAATGGGAAGAAAGAAGTGTGTGGCGACATATTTGTGAAAGTTTAGGAAAATGGTGTGTACGTCTGATTTGTTGCGTAAAGGAAAAGTCCAAACAAAGTGTGTGAAATCGTCTAGAACGACTAGATAATATTTAAAGCCAGAGACACTAGTATGGGGAGATGTCCATAAATCGCAAGTGCAAAAGTTCAAAAGGAAAGGTACTAACAGTAGTAGAGGAACTAAAGGGCAAGCGAACATGTTTTCCTTTGCCGACAAGAGGGACACATGGAGGTATTATGACTATCCTTATTACAATTTATTGAAAATTCGCTAAGTATAGAAGACAAGGTAGCGTTGTGGGGGTGGCCGAGACGGTGATGCCAGAGGTCGACGGACGCCGCCATGGAGGTGGGTGGGTCGTGGGTGGCGGCGCCATGGAGAGTATAGAGGTCACCGGAGCTATTTAACCGAGCGATCTCCGCTTTGGTCTGGTAGTCCTTCACAGATAAACCAAACGGATCAAATTCCATAGAAACAAGATTGTCACGGGTGAACTGACGAACAAAAATTAAGTTTTTGATTAGCGCGGGTGCAATAAGGACATCACGTAGGAGGAGTTGTTTGGTGGGTGTAGGCATGGTGGTTTGGCCGGTGCAATATATAGGTATAGTAGTGCCGTTTCCTAGGACTATGGATGAAAGTGGTGTGGTGGAAAAATTTGACGACGATATTACTAGAAGCGAGACATGTGACTAGAAGCACCGGAATCGAAAATCCACTCCATACCTGAGTTTCCCCGGGCAGCGAAGTTGTTCATGGCCTGCAAGAACGCAGATTGGTCCCGGCTCGGTGAAGGAGCGGAGGTCGGTTGATGCGGCGGGGCGCTTGGAGCAGGCGGCATGAGGACGGACGAAGGCCGAAACATCCGGGGGTGCTGATATGGCATGTATGGCATCCCCCGTCGTAGTAGGCCGGGGCGGCGTGGTAGGCGTTCGGCGGGGCGCGCTGGCCGAGGAGTCCAGGGGAACCAGTGTGGGGGCGAAGACCCGGCGCCCGAGCACCCGTGTAAGCCGGAGGAGCGCCGATCGGAGAGGGGGCCGCCCGGGGCATGGACCAAGCCTGAACCATGCCGGTCCAGGGATCATGAGGAGGGCGCCGGTAGGCGGCGCGGCAGTGTGCCGGCGCAGGCGCCGGCACCGCCGGTGGCGGGCGCCAAGCGGGAGGAGCGGCGGGCGCCGGCGCGGCGTCGAGGCGGCCGGTGGAGTGGCGGATCGCGGCGGCCAGTACATCGGATTCTTGCCCTTGTAGTTGGGGCTGGGACGCCGCCCAGAGGAGGCTGCCCGGCCGAGGCCGGAAACGGTACCGGGGGTCCTGCCGCGGCGATGGGCTGGCTCGTCGGGCCTGCCGGTGCGGGAGTAGGCAGCGAGGGCGGCCGGGTGGAGGCGGCGAAGACGTGAGGCCGCGCCTCCCGCCGTGTGAGGTCATCATCGGCGTTCTGCAGCGAGGACCGGATCTCCTTGAAGGAGGGGCGAGGCTGCATGAAGGGAATCATGGCCGCTTGAGTCTTGAACCGGTCGCCGAGCCCTTGGAGAAGGATGTTGATAAGCCGGCGATCGGGCATAGGATCGCCTAGTTCGCGGAGCTCATCCGCCATCGTCCGGATGCGCCGAGCGGTAGACGCCGAGCGAGGAGTCCCCCGAGGGGTGTTGCGGATCGCGGAGTGGAGGTTGTTGATCCGGGCGTCGGCGTTGTCCCGGAAGAGCCGGCGCGAGGACGCCCAGAGGGCGGCGGCGGTGGCGGCCTCACGGAAAACGAGATTGAAAATCTCCGTGGACACGCGTGTGTAGATCCATTGGATGATGGCGAGATCATCTGTGATCCAGCGAGCGTCGTCAGGACGAGGGGCGGCGTCGGCGGCGATGTGGTGACGGAGGTTGCGGCGCTCGAGGTGAACCTCAAAGAGGTGGCGCCAATGGTAGTAGTTGTGTTGGGCAAGATCTAAAGTAATAGGTATGAAGGTGGTGACATCGGCTATGGTGTCTCGTGTAGGAGAGAGGAGTAGCCGTGGGAGGGGTAGAAGAGGCCGAGGCCTCGGCGCGGCGGCGGCCTTGGCGTGCTCGGTCGAAGTAACCGAGCGGCGGCGGCGGCGGCGGCTTAGGCGGCGGCGCCATAGGTCAGGATCGATTAGTCCGATACCATGTAAGATTGTATTATGTCTCACAATTGATACAAAACTGTTTGGGGTACAAGGGATATAAATAGTAGAGCCAACCGACTAAGCCTAAAACCCTAGCTTGCGTTACAAGTCTAGCTTAACCGAAACATATAATCTAACAATAAGCTTGCCCAAATCCTTGAGAAAGCGACTACCCATAATATGCTACACAAGTTGAAGGGGAGGGGAAATATTCTTCGCACCTCACTTTATGCGGACGATGCGGCAATCTTTGTGACTCCGATAAAGAAGGACATTCAAAACCTAACTTGCATCCTCCATGACTTCGGAAAGCTCACCGGGCTCTCCACGAACTTCCTCAAAACCTCCGTTGTGCCTATTAGATGCGGCAACCTCGACCTCGACGACATCCTTCATGGGATCCCGGCGGTGAGGGAATCTTTCCCGCTCCAATACCTTGGGCTCCCGCTTACGGTTAGGTGCCTAAAGAGGAGTGACATTCAACATCTCGAGGACAAATGCGCCGGAAAACTACCCACTTGGAGTGGGAAATACATCACGATGGCCGGACTGTAGGGATACGTTGCATAGAAAACAAAAAATTTCCTACCGCGAGAACGCAAACCAAACCAAGATGCAATCTAGAAGATGGGAGCAACGAGGAGATGATCGAGACTCACCCTTGAAGATTTCCAAAGCCTACAAGATGAGGCTCTTGTTGCTGCGGTAGACGATCACTTGCCGCTTTCAAAAGCGCGTAGAAGATCTTGACGGTGCCACAATCGGGCAGCACCTCCGTACTCGGTCACACGTTCGGTGTTGATGAAGACGACGTCCTTCTCCCCGTTCCAGCGGGCAGCAGAAGTAGTAGCTCATCCTTGAATCCGGCAGCACGACAGCGTGGTGGCGGTGGCGATGGAGAACTCCGGCGGAGCTTCGCTAAGCGTTGCGGGAGAGGTGGAGGAGGTGGGCGGCTAGGGTTTGGGAGAGGGAGAGGTGGCCGGCCACTATGAGGGGTGTGGCCACAATGGCTTTTGTGTGGCCGGCCCCCTCCCCTTGCTCCTCATTATATAGGTGGAACACCCAAGAGTTGGTCTACAAATCTTCGAATAAGACCCCAAACCAAAACCTTCCATATGACATGAAACCTACCCAAGGTGGGATTCCCACTTGAGGTGGGACTCCCACCTTTCCTTGGGAGGGGGTGGCCGGCCACCTTAGGGTGAGTCCACCTGGGACTCCACCCCCTAGGGTTGGCCGGCCATGGGTGGTGTAGTCCCTCCGGGACTCCGCCTTCCAAAGTGATTTCTTCCGGACTTTTCTAGAACCTTCTAGAACGTTCCATAAATGCACCGGATCATTTCCAAAATTGGAATATGACTTCCTATATATGAATCTTATTCTCCGGACCATTCCGGAACTCCTCGTGATGTCCGGGATCCCATCCGAGACTTCGAACAATACTTCGAACTCCATTCCATATTCAAGTTCTACTATTACAACATCAAACCTTAAGTGTGTCACCCTACGGTTCGTGAACTATGTGGACAAGGGTGAGAACTCTCTCCGACCAATAACCAATAGCGGGATCTGGAGATCCATAATGGCTCCCACACATTCAATGATCACTTAGTGATCGAATGAACCATTCACATACGATACCAATTCCCTTTGTCACGCGATATTTTACTTGTCCGAGGTTTGATCATCGGTATCACTCTATACCTTGTTCAACCTCGTCTCCTGACAAGTACTCTTTACTCGTATCGTGGTATGTGGTCTCTTATGAACTTACTCATATGCTTGCAAGACATTAGACGACATTCCACCGAGAGGGCCCAGGAGTATATCTATCCGTCATCGGGATGGACAAATCCCACTGTTGATCCATATGTCTCAACTCATACTTTCCGGATACTTAATCCCAAATTTATAACCACCCATTTACGCAGTGGCGTTTGATGTAATCAAAGTACCTTTCCGGTATAAGTGATTTACATGATCTCATGGTCGAAAGGACTAGGTAACTATGTATCGAAAGCTTATAGCAAATAACTTAACGACGTGATCTTATGCTACGCTTAATTGGGTGTGTCCATTACATCATTCATATAATGATATAACCTTGTTATTAATAACATCCAATGTTCATGATTATGAAACTAATCATCTATTAATCAATAAGCTAGTTAAGAGGCTTACTAGGGACTCATTGTTGTTTACATATCACACATGTATCAATGTTTCGGTTAATACAATTATAGCATGGTATATAAACATTTATCATAAACATAAAGATATATAATAACCACTTTTATTATTGCCTCTTGGGCATATCTCCAACAGTCTCCCACTTGCACTAGAGTCAATAATCTAGATTACATTGTAAGGTACCTAACACCCATGGCATTCTGGTGTTGGTCATGCTTTGCCCTAGGGAGAGCTTTAGTCAACGGATCCGCTACATTCGGATCGAGTGTGTACTTTGCAAATCTTTACTTCTCCATCTTCGATGTACTCGCGAATCGAATGATAACGCAGCTTGATATGCTTCAGCCTCTTGTGTGACCTTGGTTCTTGTGCATTGGCGATGACACCCATGTTGTCACAGTAGATGACTAGTGGGTCCAATGCACTAGGAACCACACCGAGCTCTACAATGAACCTCTTCATTCATACCGCTTCTGATGAAGCCTCTGAAGCCGCTATGTACTCCGATTCCGTTGACGACTTCGCCACCGTGCACTGCTTCGAGCTTGCCCAGCTTCATCGCAGCACCATTCAATATAAACACGTACCCGGACCGAGACTTAGAGTCATCAGGATCGTTGTTCCAACTTGCATCGGTGTAACTTGTTACAACGAGCTCTTGGTTACCTCCATAACAAAGAAACATATCCTTAGTTCTTTTCAAGTACTTCGTGATATTCTTGACCGCTGTCCAGATGTTCCATTCCCGGATCACTTTGATATCTCGCTAGTCAAACTAACAGCATGTGCTATATCCGGTCTAGTACATAGCATGGCATACATGATAGAGCCTACTGCCGAGGCATAGGGGATCTGATTCATCCTTTCTCTTTCTTCTGCCGTAGCTGGACCTTGAGTCTTACTCAAGACCTTGCCTGATAACATAGGTAAGAATCCTTTCTTACTTTCGTCCATTCTAAACTTCTTTAGAATCTTGTCCGGTATGTACTCGTGATAGCCCTATTAGGCGTTTTGATCTATCTCTATAAATCTTGATGCCTAATATATACGATGCTTCACCAAGGTCTTTCATTGAAAAACTATTATTCAAATAACCTTTTACACTGCTTAGTAGTTCTATATCATTCCCAATCAGTAATATGTCATCTATATATAATATCAGGAATGCTACAGAGCTCCCACTCACTTTCTTGTAAATACAGGCCTCTCCATGACACTGTATAAACCCGAAGTCTTTGATCACCTTATCAAAACGTCGGTTCCAACTTCTCGATGCTTGCTTCAGTCCATAAATTGAACGCTGAAGTTTGCATACTTTGTCAGCATTTTTAGGATCGACAAAACCTTTGGGTTGTACCATATACAACTCTTCCTCAATGTCTCCATTAAGGAATGCCGTTTTGACATCCATCTGCCAAATCTCATAATCGAAAAATGCAGCTATTGCTAACAAAATCCTCATAGATTTTAGCTTCGCTATAGGTGAGAAAGTCTCATCGTAGTCAACTCCTTGAATTTGTCGGAAACCCTTTGCGACAAGTCGAGCTTTATAGACAGTAATATTACCATCAGCATCTGTTTTTCTCTTGAAGATCCATTTATTCTCGACAGCCTTGCGGCTATCGGGTAAGTCTACCAAAGTCCATACTTTGTTATCATACATGGATACCATTTCGGATTTCATGGCTTCTTGCCATTTGTTGGAATCTCGGGCTCATCATCGCTTCTTCATACGTCACAGTGGTCTTCATCATTGTTGTCCACAATCATGACATTTAGACAAGGATCATACCAATCAGGAGTGGCACGTTCCCTTGTCGATCTGCGAGGTTCAGTAGCTATCTCATTCAAAGTTTCATGATCATTATCATTAGCTTCCTCTGTTGCCGGTGTAGGCGGTACAGGAACAACTTCCGGTACTACGCTACTCTGATTAACAAGTGAAGATTCATCAATCTCATCGAGTTCTACTTTTCTTCCAGTCACTTCTTTAGTGAGAAATTCTTTCTCAAGAAAGGTTCCGTTCTTAGCAACAAAGATTTTTCCTTCGGATCTGTGATAGAAAGTGTACCCTATAGTTTCTTTAGGGTATCCTATGAAGACGCATTTCTCCGCTTTGGGTTCTAGCTTGTCCGGTTGTAACTTTTTTACATAGGCTTCGCAACCCCAAACTTTAAGGAACGACGACCTTAGGTTTCTTATTAAACCATAATTCATACGGTGTCGTTTCAACGGATTTTGATGGTGCTCTATTTAAAGTGAATGCGGCTGTCTCTAATGCATAACTCCAAAATGATAAAGGCAAATCAGTAAGAGACATCATAGAACGAACCATATCTAAGAGAGTTTGATTACAACGTTCGGACACACCGTTTCGTTGTGGTGTTCCCGGCGGTGTCAATTGTGAAAGTATTCCGCATTTCTTTAAATGCATCCCAAACTCATAACTCAGATATTCACCTCCGCGATCAGATCGTAGAAATTTAATCTTCTTGTTACGTTGATTTTCTACTTCACTTTGGAATTCCTTAAACTTCTCGAAAGTTTCGGATTTATGTTTCATGAAATAGATATACCCATATCTACTCAGATCATCCGTGAAGGTTAGAACATAACGATAACCACCGCGCGATGCTACACTCATTGGTCCGCACACATCGGTATGTATGATTTCCAATAAGTCTGTAGCTCGCTCCATAATACCGTAGAATGGAGTCTTAGTCATTTTTCCCATTAGACATGCTTCGCATCTATCAAGTGACTCAAATCAAGTGATTCAAGTAATCCATCGAGTATGGAGTTTCTTCATGCGTTTCACTCCAATATGACCAAGACGACAAGTGCCACATATAAGTAGAATTATCATTCAATTTAATTCGCTTAGCATCAATGTTATGTATATGTGTATCACTACTATCGAGATCTAACGTAAATAAGCCATTCTTTTCAGGTGCTCGACCATAAAAGATATTATTCATAAAAATAGAACAACCATTATTCTCAGACTTGAATGAATAACCTTCTTGCATTAAACAAGATCCAGATATAATGTTCATGCTCAACGCGGGTACAAAATAACAATTATTGAGGCTTAAAACTAATCCCGAAGGTTGATGTAGAGGAAGTGTGCCGACAACGATCACATCGACTTTGGATCCATTTCCAACGCGCATCGTCACTTCATCCTTCGATAGTCTTCGTTTATTCTTTAGTTCCTGTTTCGAGTTACAAATATGAGCAACCGAACCAGTATCAAATACCCAGGTACTAGTACGAGAACCAGTAAGATAAACATCTATAACATGTATATCAATATACCTTCTTTCTTCTTCTTGACAAGGCCGCTCTTCAGATCCGCCAAATACTTGGAGCAATTGCGCTTCCAGTGTCCCTTCTCCTTGCAGTAATAGCACTCAGCATTAGGCTTAGGGCCAGCCTTAGGTTTCACAGGAGGCGTGGCAGCTTTCTTGCCACTCTTCTTGAATTTTCCCTTAGACTTGCCCTGTTTCTTGAAACTGGTGGTCTTGTTGACCATCAACACTTGGTGTTCTTTCTTGATCTCAATCTCAGCAGATTTCAGCATGGCGAAGAGTTCAGGTAACTCTTTGTTCATGTTCTCGTATATTGTAGTTCATCACAAAGTTCTTGTAACTAGGTGGCGGTGATTGAAGGACACGATTAATCCCCGACCGTTAGGAATCACTATTCTCGGATCATTGAGTTTCTTCGCATGCCTGGTCATGGCGAGCATGTGCTCACTAACGGAGCTGCCTTCTTCCATCATGCAACTGAAGAAGTGTTTCGATGCTTCATAGCATTCCACGGCCGCATGAGTTTCAAAGATAGCTTTCAGCTCATTGACCAACTCATGAGGATCGTGGTGCTCAAAACGTTTTTGAAGATCGGCTTCCAGATCGCACAGGATGGCACACCGAACTTGAGAGTACCGAGTTTTCCGAGTCTCGTAAACATTCTTTACTTCATCGGTTTCAGTTCACGCAGGAGGGTCACCTAGCGGTGCATCAAGCACATATTGCAGATTTTCGCCGCCGAGGAAGATCCTCACATGACGGAACCAGTCGGTGAAGTTGCTACCGTTGCTCTTAAGCTTTTCTTTCTCTAGGAACTGGTTAAAATTGATTGGGGACGCCATATCTACAACATATATTTGCAATAGTTTAGACTAATGTTTATGACAAATTGAGTTCAAATTTTAATTCAACAAAGTTAAAAATCTAGGTGAACGACCACTCAAAACAATATCCCTCGCATTGTCTTAGTGATCACACGAACCAAATCCACTACATCAAGTCCGATCATCACGAGACAAGATGTAATTTCAATGGCGAACACTCAAAGTGTTCATCACATCAATCATATGATTCATGCTCTACCTTTCGGTATCACGTGTTCCGAGATCATGTCTGTACATGCTAGGCTCGTCAAGGCCACCTTAGTATCCGCATGTGCAAAACTGGCTTGCACCCGTTGTATGCACTTGTTGATTCTATCACACCCGATCATCACGAGATGCTTTGAAACGACAAGTCTTGGCAACGGTGCTACTAAGGATGAACACTATATTATCTTGATATTTTAGTGAGAGGGATCATCTTATAATGCTACCGTCGCGATCTAAGCAAAATAATATGCATAAAAGGATTAACATCACATGCAGTTCATATGTGATATGATATGGCCCCTTTGTCTTTGCGCCTTTGATCTTCATCTCCAAAGCACGGACATGATCTCCATCATCAACGGGCATGATCTCCATCATCGTCGGCGTAGCGTCAAGGTCAATGGCGCCGTCTTCATGATTGTTCTCCCATGTAGCAACTATTACAACTTCTTTGAAATACTACTCAACATGAAATTTAAAGACAACCATAAGACTCCTGCCGGTTGCCACAATACAATAATGATCATCTCATACATATTCATCATCACATTAAGGCCATATCACATCACCAAACCCTGCAAAAACAAGTTAGACGTCTCTAATTTGGTTTGCATATTTTACGTGGTTTAGGGTTTTCGAGCTGAGTAAGATCTAATCTACCTACAAACATGAACCACAACGGTGATACTAGTGTTGTCAATAGAAGAGTAAATTGAATCTTCACTATAGTAGGAGAGACAGACACCCGCAAAGCCACTTATGCAATACAAGTTGCATGTCGAGCGTGGAGCAAATCTCATGAACGCGGTCATGTAAAGTTAGCCCGAGCCGCTTCATCCCACTATGCCACAAAGATGCAAAGTACTCAAACTAAAGACAACAAGCATCAACGCCCACAAAACCATTGTGTTCTACTCGTGCAACCATCTATGCATAGACACGGCTCGATACCACCGTAGGGATACGTTGCATAGAAAACAAAAATTTCCTACCGCGAGAACGCAAACCAAGCCAAGATGCAATCTAGAAGATGGGAGCAACGAGGAGATGATCGAGACTCACCCTTGAAGATTTCCAAAGCCTACAAGATGAGGCTCTTGTTGCTGCGGTAGACGATCACTTGCCGCTTTCAAAAGCGCGTAGAAGATCTTGACGGTGCCACAATCGGGCAGCACCTCCGTACTCAGTGACACGTTCGGTGTTGCTGAAGACGACGTCCTTCTCCTCGTTCCAGCGGGCAGCGGAAGTAGTAGCTCCACCTTGAATCCGGCAGCACGACGGCGTGGTGGCGGTGGCGATGGAGAACTCCGGCGGAGCTTCGCTAAGCGTTGCGGGAGAGGTGGAGGAGGTGGGGCGGCTAGGGTTTGGGAGAGGGAGAGGTGGCCGGCCACTATGAGGGGTGCGGCCACAATGGCTTTTGTGTGGCCGGCCCCCTCCCCTTGCTCCTCATTATATAGGTGGAACACCCAAGAGTTGGTCTACAAGTCTTCGAATAAGACCCCAAACCAAAACCTTCCATATGACATGAAACCTACCCAAGGTGGGATTCCCACTTGAGGTGGGACTCCCATCTTTCCTTGGAGGGGGTGGCCGACCACCTTAGGTGGAGTCCACCGGGACTCCACCCCTAGGGTTGGCCGGCCATGGGTGGTGGAGTCCCTCCGGGACTCCGCCTTCCAAAGTGATTTCTTCCGGACTTTTCTAGAACCTTCTAGAACCTTCCATAAATGCACCGGATCATTTCCAAACTTGGAATATGACTTCCTATATATGAATCTTATTCTACGGACCATTCCGGAACTCCATCCGAGACTTCGAACAATACTTCGAACTCCATTCCATATTCAAGTTCTACTATTACAACATCAAACCTTAAGTGTGTCACCCTACGGTTCGTGAACTATGTGGACATGGGTGAGAACTCTCTCCGACCAATAACCAATAGAGGGATCTGGAGATCCATAATGGCTCCCACAAATTCAACGATGACTCAGTGATCGAATGAACCATTCACATACGATACCAATTCCCTTTGTCACGCGATATTTTACTTGTCCGAGGTTTGATCATCGGTATCACTCTATACCTTGTTCAACCTCGTCTCCTGACAAGTACTCTTTACTCGTACCGTGGTATTTGGTCTCTTATGAACTTATTCATATGCTTGCAAGACATTAGACGACATTCCACCGAGAGGGCCCAGAGTATATCTATCCGTCATCGGGATGGACAAATCCCACCGTTGATCCATATGCCTCAACTCATACTTTCCGGATACTTAATCCCACCTTTATAACCACCCATTTACGCAGTGGCGTTTGATGTAATCAAAGTACCTTTCCAGTATAAGTGATTTACATGATCTCATGGTCGAAATGACTAGGTAACTATGTATCGAAAGCTTATAGCAAATAACTTAATGACGTGATCTTATGCTACGCTTAATTGGGTGTGTCCATTACATCATTCATATAATGATATAACCTTGTTATTAATAACATCCAATGTTCATGATTATGAAACTAATCATCTATTAATCAACAAGCTAGTTAAGAGGCTTACTAGGGACTCATTGTTGTTTACATATCACACATGTATCAATGTTTCGGTTAATACAATTATAGCATGGTATATAAACATTTATCATAAACATAAAGATATATAATAACCACTTTTATTATTGCCTCTTGGGCATATCTCCAACACGGACGTGCCGCTCTTGTGAAATCCTTCATTGCCTCCCAAGCGATCTACTACCTAACCCCGCTCTCTATCCCCGCGAGCACAATCACCTTCAGAAACAAGATCGTACGTGCTTTCCTTTGGTCCGCAAAGGACCACACTACGGGTGCAAAATGTAAAGTTAATTGGGAGTTGGTATGCCGACCAAAGAAACTTGGGGGCCTTGGCATCTTGCATATGGATAAATTTGCGACGGCCCTTCATCTCCGGTGGCCTTGGTTGGAGTGGAAGGACCCTAGCAAAATTTGGGTGGGATCCGGGAACCCTTGCACGGAGCAAGACATGGAGTTATTCTATACCACCACTATCATCACGGTTGGAAACGGGAGGAAAACCCCTTTTTGGCATGCCCGTGGCTTGAGGGGAAGAGACCTATCGACATTGCGCCGTTGATTTTTGACTCCTCCAAACGGAAAAATTGGAAGGTCGCGCAAGCCTTACATGACAATGCATGGGTGCAAAAAATTGACTTCCACCAAGACTTCTCTTTCGAGCACCTTTCCCAATTTGTTGACCTATGGAACCTCCTAGAAGACTTCCAACTCAATGACAACTTGAAGGATGATATATCTTGGAGGCTCACGGAGAATGGGCAATACACTACTAAGTCCGCTTATGAGGTGCAATTCTTAGGGTCTACTGTGTCAACCCTTTACAAGTCGGTTTGGAAGGTTTGGGCTCCACCGAAGATCGAATTCTTCGCTTGGCTTGTTGATCAAAATAGGATTTGGACCGCCGACCGGTTGGCTAAGCGGGGATGGCCAAATTGTTGTCTTTGCCCTCTTTGCAAGCATTGCACGGAGTCCATCGACTATCTTTTTGTGCATTGCCATTTTACCACAAGACTATGGGATACGGTGAAAGATTGATTGGGTCTGCTACACACACACAAACAATTGGGCCGTCCTCTCCTTCCCGGAGTGGTGGAGGTTGATGGCCACGGGTCAAATCCGCAAAGGGGTGGCCTCGCTCTCTATGCTAATCATTTGGGAGATATGGAATGAGAAAACGATAGGATCTTCAAGAACAAGCAAGCTCCCATGCAAGTCGTCTTCGATAGGGTTAGAAATGAGGGTAGTCTATGGGTGTTAGTCGGTGCAAAGAAGTTAGGTCTTTTGATGCCGGGAGAGTGATGTTGTAATCTCTTTTAATGCTTTTACTTTCTTGTAAAACTCATATCTTAATCAATGTAATGGGCAAAGTTTTTGCCCACGTTAAAAAAAACAAATCATATCATGACTCCAGCAGAAACTGTTGACCCGAGCAACATATAGCTCTAGATCCTAGAAAGAAAAAGCAATGTACTCTACTAGTTCTAGTTCCAACAGAAAGAAAGTACGCGTCACCGCCTGCAGGGCTAGTACTGGTAACTTTGTTGCTTAGACGTCACCGCCTGCTCCAGGAAGCAAAATCCACGTCCGCGTTTCTGAACTGAACACAAAGGACGAATTGCAGTCGCCCACCCGAGACCACGACAGTGGGAAGAGAAGAAAGGCGGCGCGTTCGTCACGATCGATCTAGGTAGAAGATAGATGGGGACAAGCGGCTAGGCGCAGCTGCACGTCGAAGCGTGCAGTGTAGTGATGACAACAAGCCGTGCCCGCCACCACCACCAACGCCAGTGTCTCGGAAGAAAGGCATCATCTTCTAGTATGTTTACCATGGGAGTTTCTGTCCTTAATCAGGTCGGTCCTGATAAGCGGGGCGAGATTTTCTCGACCAGCCGCAGGGTTTAGGCCTGTGACGACGACGAGTATGTATTGCATTGCCGGCTTAATTTTGGATGGTTGCCGGGTTCGGTCCAGACTCTAGGGTGAGCAGGAATGAAGCCACGGCGCCTCGCGCGTGCGCGCGCCGTTGCGTCACCAGCTTTGCCGAGAAGAGGCGTAGGGACAGGCGCCCACCATGGTTCGGGTCATCGCACCCTACCACCTATATCGTCGATCTCCTGGATGCCGCAAGCTCGCCTCACGGAGCAAGCAGCTGGCGTCAGTGCACTGTCCATGAACAACGCACCTGTTATCTTGTACAGTGTGAGACCTCTCCTCCCGGGTCGAACGCGCGGACGACCCCGGAGGAACAAACCCTAGCTCCAACGACCTCGCGCCCCAGCCATCCCACGCCACTGTCGCCGCCAGCAAAGGCGGCGAGGCGGGATCGGGCGAATCTCGATGGGCCTACCTCGCGCGGGGGATGGGTGGCATGAGGGGTGGCGCGGGTGGCGGCGCAACTCGGAGGCGACGACACATGGCTAGGCATGGAGTTGGAGCGCGGCAAGGAGGGGTCTCTCGCGAGGTCGGTGTGCGGCCCAGGTCCCTAAGGCAGCGGCGCGGGCTCCCTGCCATGCGGGTCATCCCAGGCCTGTGGTGGAGATGAGGTGAAAGAAAGGCGGTTGCTGCGAGGAGTGCTCTCGTCCATGAAGGTCACGGGAGGTCCATGACACTACAGCTATGACGGTGAAGTGTTACGGAGGCGGTGGTGAGAGCAAATTGGACAGTGGGTAGGGTGGGTGGAGTGCGGTGTTACAGATGAAAGTCTTGCCCGTCTTTGGTTGGTGCCGACGACGACGGCGCCCGTGGGTGCCGTTTCCCTTCTTGGAGGCGTCGTTGAGGTGTGTCGACACTCCACTCGCTCTCTCCGGGTTGGTTGATGTCTCCGGGCGAAAGCCTAGATCCGGAGTTGGATCGACGCGATGGCGCGGCGTCCTCGATGTCGTCACTCTATTGGGAACATCGCGTTTGAATACACGATGTGTACGCTCCAATTTTCCCTCCTCTGGTGCTTACCATTGTCAAAGGTTCATCTTCAAGGGTGCAATGCACGCCATTGTTGGTGAGTCCAATACGACGCCTTCTCAGGCCCGACCAAGCTCCACCATCTTCTTCTTTAGATGGTGCGTCAACAAGGGAAGTTCTTTTAGATGTTGATCGTCGGAGTTGTTCGACGCCGGTCGAGACACTGCCTTGTTACGTAGCTTAGGACAAGCTCTTTCATGTTGTATGTGTGTTTTGTCGTGGTGGATGTCTTCGGACTGGCCGATATGGAGTGCTTGCTACGCTCGTTGCTCGGATAAAAAATCTTGTACAATGTGAACTGTCAAACCCGTGGATCATTCTGGACAAGGGGCACTCCCATGGGAACAAAGAGTCAAGGGGTGTTAACGTATGAGGGTTTGGGAGGAACTGGCTCAACGCTCTGGGGCGTGGCCTATCTCATATATATATAGGGGTACCAAAGGGTACGTACAGGGTTACAAATACAAATACAGAATATACAGTCTAACACCCTCCCTCAATCTTAACTGTGGCCTGAAGTATTCGGTAAGTTAAGATTGCGTCTACATCTAAAGAACAGTGGAAGCGGAAGCGGTTTGGTGAAGATGTCGGCAAGCTGGTCCTTAGACGAGATGAACTTTATCCGTAGTCGTTTTCGAGCAACTCGCTCTCTCACAAAGTGGTAATCAACCTCTATGTGTTTGGTGCGAGCATGGAACACTTGGATTGAGCGACGGATATGTGGCGCCAATGTTGTCACACCACGAGAATGAGCGGCTGCTTAGGAGTCATCTTCAATTCTCGAAGTAAAGGCTGCACCCAAATAATCTCGGCGGTGGCATCCGCAGCGGCTTTATACTCCGTTTCGGTGCTGCTACGAGGCGCGTGGCTTGCTTGCGTGCACTCCGGGCGATCAAGTTAGAACCCGAAATACGAGCATAGCCCCCCGTTGATCGCCGGTCATCGGGGTTGCCAGCCCGATCCGCATCACCAAAGGCAGAAAGCACAGCCGTAGGCGCCGGTCGAAGGTGAAGACCATGTGTGAGAGAGGAACTCACATAGCGCAAGATGCGCTTGACGAGCAGTCCAATGAGTATCCCGTGGCGCATGCGAGTGCGGCGAGACACGGTTTACTGCATAGGAAACATCGGGACGAGTGATGGTAAGGTACCGGAGACCTCCAACAATGCGGCGGTACTCGGTAGCATCATCGGCGGACGAGCAAAAGACCACCATCACCGGATAGAATCTCAGTAGAGGACATCGGTGTAAGCGCAGCCTTGCAAGCAAGCATACCAGCACGGCGCAAGAGATCCTGTGAGTACTTCTGCTGAGAAAGAGTGAGCCTCCAAGCCAAGAAAGTAATGTAGCTTGCCAAGATCCTTGAGAGCAAACTCAGACCCAAGAGCGACAATTAACATGTCCGTAGCAGCAACAGATGAGCTGACCAAGATAATATCATCAACATAGACCTGCAAATACATGGTGAGCTGGGGACGCTGAAAAATGAATAGTGAGGTGTCGGCAGTGGAGGGAACAAATCCATGAGCGCGAAGAGCTGCACCATGCAAGCCGGGCATGCCAGGCGCGAGGCGCCTGTTTGAGGCCATACAGAGCTTTCACCAATCGACAAAGATGCTGTGGACGAGCAGGATCAACAAAACCAGGGGGTTGGCGCATGTACACCTCTTGCTCCAACACGCCATGAAGGAAAGCATTCTGAACATCCAACTGACGAAGAGTCCAGCCCCGAGTAACAGCAAGTGACAATAGCAGCCGAATAGTGGTAGGTTTAACAACAGGACTGAATGTATCCTCGTAGTCAAGCCCATACCTTTGCTTGAACCCTTTGGCAACCAGACGAGCCTTGTAGCGCTCAATGGAACCATCGGCATGCTTCTTAACCTTGAATATCCATTTGGAGTCAATTATGTTGACACCCGAGCGGGGAGGAACGAGCTGCCACGTGCCATTGTTCGAAGAGCTTGATATTCTAGATCCATGGCAGCACGCCAATGTGGAATGCTCATAGCAGCCCGATAGTGTCGTGGTTCAGCGAGACGGGTCCGCTTGCGCTTGAGCAAGGCAAGAGGCAATCCATGCAACAGTGCCATCGGTGCGCTCCTTGGGGCGATGAATCCCGCTGCGACTGCGTGTATGTGGACGCAGGGCAGGCGGAGGCAGCGGTGGTGGTGGAGGTGGCGGTGTTGGCGAGGATGACACGGGCCAGTCGGCACTCGCAGTGGTCGACGGCGACGTACAGGGGGTCGCCGATCCAGTGGAGAAGGCCGGCCCAGCAGGAGCCGACCGCGCGGGCGACGTACAGGGAGGCGACGCCGGCCTGCTTGGACCAGGCGACGCCGCGGGAGATGGCGGTGGGCTGGGCACCGGCCCATCGGCGGACGGCGAGGCGGACGCCTCGGGACGCGACGCCGCTGCATGTCCCATGCAGCGATCGACGTCGGTGGCAGCGAGGCGGCGCGGCGGGCGCATCCAGGAGCTCAAGGCGGGCTCCGCGACCGGTACCGCACCGTGGTTAGGCGATAACACGAGCGAATATGCAACATCATCAAATTTGCCAAGACTAACTAGAGAGTTATTTGTGGGTGGTGAAACAGATGAAGATGATGGCATATCGGAAAAGGGAAACACGTTTTCATCAAAGACAACGTTGCGAGATATGTAGACACGGTTTGTGGGAACATGGAGGCACTTATAGCCTTTGTGAAGAGCACTATAACCGAGGAAAACACACTTTTTCGAACGAAACTCAAGCTTTCGATTGTTGTAGGGCCTAAGGTGAGGCCAACACGCACAACCAAAAACCTTGAAGAACGTAATCAGGGAGTTCCTTGAACAAGAGCTCAAGGGGTGTCTTCATATTAAGGAGCCGAGTGGGAGTTCTATTGATCAAAAAACACGCAGTGGAAAAGGCATCACTCCAAAAGCGAAAAGGCACAGATGCATGAGCAAGAAGTGTGAGGCCGGTTTCAACGATGTGGCGGTGCTTGCGCTCAACCGCACCGTTTGCTGATGTGTGTGTGGGCAAGAAACGCGATGCGAGATCCCAAGTTTGCTAAAGAAGGTGTTTAGGTTGCGATATTCACCACCCCAATCCGACTGAACATGAATAATTTTGTGGCTAAGGAGTCGCTCGACATGAAGCTGGAATTGCACAAACACATTAAACACATCAGCTTTGCTTTTAAGTAAATAGAGCCACGTAAAGAGACCGTACGCATCAATGAAACCGACATAATAAGTATGACCACTAACAGAGGTTTGGGCAGGGCCCCATACATCTGAATAAATGAGTTCAAGAGGTTTATGAATAACTCTAGTAGAGGAAACAAATGGTTGCTGATGACTCTTTCCCTGCTGACAAGCATCACACACTGCTAGACTTTTAGTACTAGATAACGTAGGGAGCTCATGGCGACGAAGAACATGGCTCACTACCGGAGACGCAGGATGACCAAGACGCGCATGCCAATGTGCAGTCGACACACGCACCCCACTGAAGACCTCCGGGCCCGACGGCGCCTCCAACGCGTACAAGCCCCGGTGAACTCGACCTCTAAGCGGAACCTCCCGCGTGACTCGGTCCTTTATGAGAAGATGAAACAGATGAAACTCACAGAAAACATCATTATCATAAGTAAACTTACGAACAGAAAGAAGGTTGCGAGTTACTAGGGGAACACGGAGGACATTGCGAAGATGTAAGCGGCGGGAGGTGTTAGAGAGAAGGGATGCTTGGCCAACATGAGTGATGAGCATACCTGAACCGTCAGCGGTGCGGACCTTGTCTTGGCCACGGTAGGGCTCGTTGGAGTTGAGCTTACCCATCTCGCTTGTCATGTGATCCGTTGCCCCGGTGTCGAAGTACCAGGTGGGATCAATGGCGAAGGAGGGGGTGTAGCCGTAGTAGCTGTCGGCGATGGCGGCCTGCTTCTCGTTGCCGCGACCGTCATTGCCGATGCCGAGGAAGTCGCGCTTGAAGCGACGGTGGCACCGGGATGCAAGGTGGCCATCGATGCCGCACAGTTGGCAAGTGGGGCGAGGGCGCCCACCCGAGGATGGCGGAGCTGGTGGACGAGGCTGCCATTGGCCAGGTGGGCGAGGCTGCCACGGACCTCCAGCGGGCGGACCACCGGGGGCGGAGGGGCGCCGCGACCACGACCACCACTAGGGGCGCCACGGTAGGCCGCATGTGCGGCGAAGTCGTGGACGACGGAGGCCTCTTGGCGACGCGCCTCAACACGCCGCTCGGTGGCCAGTAAGCGCGTGTACAGCTCATGAGGAAGGATCGGTGTGATTCGATCCTCCACATGCTCCACCAGATTGTCATACTCCTTGTCAAGCCCATGTAGGACATGCTCAACGAACTCGGAGTCCCGGAGAGGCTGGCCGATAGAGGTCGGCGTGTCCGAGATCGTTTTGATCTTGTTGAAGTAGTCGTGTGCGAGAGGAGTTCAGCTTCTTGCAGTCGCCGAGTTGGCGACGAAGATCATTGCCTCGGGCCACGGACTGCTGAGCATAGCTCTGCTCGAACGTGCGCCAGATGTCGTAGGAGGTGGCGGCAAACAGCACAAGGCCGGCGACGCCCTCCGTGAGCGAGGACCGCAGTGCCGAGACGATAGCCCGGTCTTGGGCGACCCGGGCGGCATAGAGGGGTTTTCCGCCTCCACCCTCGTGCCGTTCGCCGTCAGTGCAGCGACCGTACGAGACGGACAGGGGAGACTCCCATCGACGAACCCATCGAGTCGACGGCTACGAAGAAGAGGCAAGATCTGCGCGCGCCAGTACAGATAATTATCAGGTTTAACACGCACAATAATCAGATTGGTTAGCTGATACGGAGTTGGGGCAGCGCCTTCCGCAGAGGCCGGAGCGTCGGCGATGGCGGGCGATGCAGCGGGGGCCGTCAACAACGGGATCGGCAGCCCGAACAGGTTGGTGCCGGCAAGGGGCGATGCAGCAGCGACGGTGGACGCCATCGTCGCGAAGTTGGGCGGTGGCGGCGGGAACGCACCACTGGAGAAGCTGGAGAAGGAGCCCGCCTCTAGGTGTAGCGGGCGGGTCGTGCTGTACGATGCCATCTGACTCGTGGCGCTTGTGGCAAGGAGCCGAGCGAGCGACGGCGGGACGGCGAGGGCCGTGGAGGCCGTGTCAGCGAGGGCAGTGGAGGCCGTGGAGGCAGGATCGGTGGCGGGGAGGGCACCCGAGGCGCTTGAAGCGGCTGCACCAGTCGTCATGGCGGTGGCGGCGCGATCGGAGAGATCGGTGGCGGCGGCCAAGAGAGAAAGAGAGGTGCGGCGGGCGGGGGTAACCCTAATTGCGGTGCTCTGATACCATGTTAACGTATGAGGGTTTGGGAGGAACTGGCTCAACGCTCTGGGACGTGGCCTATCTCATATATATATAGGGGTACTAAAGGGTACGTACAGGGTTACAAATACAAATACAGAATATACAGTCTAACAAGGGGAAACGAGCGCAAGACGCATAAGAGCATCTCCAGCGGAGCGACACAAACAGACGATTCCAGTCCGTCTGCAACCGCGCGATCAAAATATACGTCTGCACCCAGACCCAACTCCGAAGAGGTGACGAGCAGGAAGCGCCTGTGGGAGAATGACGGGACGGGGCCTCCTAAGAAGAAGTAGCTTGTTTATGTAATTAGTTTAAAAATTAGTTCGAACATCTTTTTCTGCAGTTTCTATGTTAAATTTGTTTCAAAATATTGCACTACTTGTGTTGAAGATGAGTTTGAATAGAACAAATTTGTTTCAAACAAGTTGGTTGACGACATTCAGGCTGCACATATATCGGTTGGGCGGGCCTGGACCTTCGCCAAGCCGGGGCTTGCTTGGCGCGATCTGGCCTTGCCGAGGGGCGTTTGTTCTACGCCAATCTCGCAATCTGTACATGACCCTCAAGTTATAGGTGGATCTTACTCCTAAGTGCAATCATATCTATTCAGGATATTTTTAGACCCGTACTTATAGCACCCTCTATCATGGTACACCTAGGTGTTCAAAATATCATGTAAATGATTGTGAAATCATCATATTCTTTACCCTTGGTACGAATGATTTGAGTTCAACAGAATATTTGAGTTTAAAAAGATAAGTAATTAAGAAAACATGACTGCAAATCAGATTTCTATTTTACTACCAGGATAAGCTTTTCAACTGTAGATATATTTATATATTATCAAAACATTCGTGTGGTTGGTATTTTGAAGTACCCGATAAATGTATTTTTAATAATTCTTATACAAAACTGAATTTAACAAGAAAAAAGATGTAAAGAGGTAAAAATGTATAGTATAACTAGTGGTTGTTTTTCGGCCTGTTTTCTCTAGTATGTTTTATCCTTCCTACCACGGAGACGCACACACTATATATGTCTCTCATCGAGGAGTTCAGTTTGCCTGGAGAACACGGTAGAAATGCCTGATAGAGTAGAAAGACAGCGTAGTGTATTGAGTTGCTTTGTCCCAGTCTGATTGTTTGCTGCAACTTGGCGAGGAGGGAATAGTACTCTGCATGTGTTACAGGAGAAGCCAATATATATTGATTGCTTTTTCTGGCCTTGTGTATGGAACAAAGAGAAGATTGATCGAGTTACGGCGATACAGAGAGAAGAGAGAGCACATTTACGTGCTATATAACAACTTTCATTCTTGTCATAGGGCCAGATGCTTAGCCACGAGATTGTTACAAATTGCATGCACACAACTACAACTAGTCATAGTGTGCTCCATCGATGTAGGTGTGCGAGTATGTATATGCATCGCCACGAATTTGAGGATTTAGAATTGTGAGTGAAACATGCACTTGGCTGGTTGAACTAGTCACTTATCGCCTTGTAATTATAAATTCATGTACAAACATCACAAATTTTTCTTTTGAAGATATTCTAATTTTAATTTGTTTAAATTGAAATAGAAATGTGTTAGAATTTGTCAGATCATCACGCAGAAACATCTCAGACATGTCGATATGCCACATTACCGGTTGCCGCGAAGTCATCGACCAAGTTTGTGTGTTTTGCAGTTAAGTCCTAGATTTTATGGTCAATACGGTTCGCGGCGCCGTCGAAGTTCTAGGCTTGAGTTGTGAAACTTCATAATTCACAGCTCAACGACTGGTTTATTGAGCGATTATGTGATGTCCCTTGTCTCTCTCAATGGGATCTTTCGAGGATGCCTTGCTTTGCCACGAAATACGTGAACGGGATTATGGTCTTGCTTGCTGAACGGGGTTCCTGGCGTCGACACCTCATGGCTAGGTGCTGAAGCAAGACGATCCGCTTTGCTCTTGGACCTCGTAATTGACCCTATGCAACAGCTTCGTGACATGAACAGTTCAGACGGAGACGTTCACTCGGTGGTAGGACGGGTCATAGTTTTTTTTTTTTTTGGAGGATGGACGGCTCGTTTACGCTGATGATGTCGCCGTTCTCTTTTAGCCCACCCAGCAGGACGTTGACAAGTTGACACCAACGATGAAATTGACAATCCTTCAGGGTTCCGGCTAGGGAGGTGCTGTACACCGACCAGTGCGGTGCTCTCACGGCACCGCATACACCCTACACACACGAGGTGGCTTACTGGGCCGCGGCTCAACAACATCAGGTAACTGGTTTTCCTTTTTGTTTCTTTTTTCCTTTTATGTTTTTTTTTGTAGAATGTGAATATTTTTGAAAAATTAAAATTCTGAATTTTGAATATTTTTTAATTTGAACAATTTTTAAAATTGAACGATTTGTACATTTGAACAATTTTTTAAAATGATTTTCGAATTAAAATTTGTTTAAATTTCAAATTCTTCTAAAATTTGGAAATTCGTTCAAGGTTAAATTTTTGTTCGAATTTCGAAATTCGTTCACATTTTAAAAATCGTTCAAAATTTAAAAAATTTAAAATTTCAATATTCTTTCAAGGTTGAAAATTTATTCAAATTTTAAAATTCGTTCAAATTTTATCAAACTCGAACAATTTTAAAATTTGATAATTTTCGAAAAATATTTTTAAACAGAAAAATAAAACGAGAAAACAAAAAAACACTGAAAAAAGAAAACATAAAAGAAAAAAACAGAAAACAGAAAAGAAAAGGCAAAAGAGGAAAAACCGGTGAAAATCGCCTAATCGGGCCGGCCCACACCGCGCGCGGGGGTGTGCGGCGCGGTGCAGATGCCGAACTGGTCGGCATACAGGAACTCCATTACGGCTAGGTCATGGGGTTTGACTCTAGTACGTAAAAAGAGCGTGGTGGGCTTATGAATCATGGGTTATTGGGCTAGGACGCTAGGTGGCAGCCCGTACTCTTCTAAATAGACCACATACGAGGCCTGTTCTACCTGGCCCATATGAAACCCAAAATGCCGTCGATTCGGCCTCTTACTGGTTGGGCTCTTCATCACCACCTAAGAACAATACGTAAAAGAAACGTGAAGAAACAAACGCTGGCTGTGTCGCACGTGACGCAGGCGGGACAGCAGTGACGACGAGTCAATGCGGTGGCAGCGCCACGAGGATCGGCCGCCATGCCACATGTGGTGTCAAGCGACGAGCACCCGACGCCACGAGGATACACATAACACATGCTTGAACATCGAAGACCACTGTCGTGTTTGGCCAGTTGGCCGTATGCATGCATGCATGAACACTGGTCGCGACGGGTACTCCGTGGGAGGGCCCGGAGAGGACAGACTAGTACGTACGTGGAGGTGAGTGAAGCTCACAGTAGATCTGGGCTTGTGGCTCCCCAGGCCCCAGCAACGTCCTTAGAGCATCTCCACCACGGCGACGCATTTCGGACACCCAAAAGTGGTTACGAGCGTCCGTTTGAGTCGTCCCGCGGATATATTTTGTTCGAGTGTTCGTTTGCGTCTGGGTTGCATCCACCGGGGCGATCCATTTTTAGATTTGCAACGCATTTAAAAATATAGAAATTAATACATTTTAATGCATAAAAACTATACAATGTAGATCTAGAAGACTAGACTACTTGCTTCCGGACGGGCCGGCACCGTCGTTGCGTCGCTCCATCGCCTGCTTCTCCGCCGCCTCCCGTGCGGATACTATGGCTCGGTGCGCCGCCGCATCCTGTTGCAGGCACTGCTCCAGCCTCGCGCTCGTGGCATCGTCCTTCATCGTCTCGAACGACTCGACGATAGCCCTCTGCTCCGCCGCCCTCTCCTCCGGCGTAGGCGCATCAGGGTCATCGGAAGACCAAAATATCTCGGAGTCGGAGTCCGCGGCGGCCGCCAGCCTGCGCTGCTCCAGCTCGGCGTCCAACGCCGCGTGGCCCGCCAGTCGGAGGCTGAGCGGAAGCAGCCTGGCCGCGTCCGGCGCTGCTCATGGTGGATCTGGTGGAGGCTGAGCGGAAGCGGCGGCTAGGATTTAGTGGGGAGGAGATGAGATGAGATGCTCGCGCCCCTATTTATATAGATCGGAGGCAGGGCGATGGCCGCGCCACGCGTGGCATCGCCATTTACGCGGCTTCAGACTGCCGAAGCGACGCCTCGGCGCCAGTACTGGCGGAGAAGACGCATCGATGATGCGTCACTGACTGGTGGGACAGACAAAACGTCCGTCAGACACGAGCGGACACTTTCCACGTCCGCGGAGACGCATCCCGGGCGCATATTTGGGCCAGGTTTACGTCTCCGCGGACGGTCCGATCACCTTGCGTCACACCGCTGGAGGTGGTGCCAGACGCATTTCCGATCACGGCGGACGAAAACGATCGCTCAACGACCGTTTGCGGTCGCGCAGCAGGAGATGCCCTTAACGATGATTTTACGACGTAGCACACAGTACGCTCCATAGCGGTTGAGCTCGCTCTTGCCTAACCCATGGGCCTGGCTCGACGTGTTGCCTGCTGCGGCGATGGATACACATCGTGCATTACCTAATCACTGATGTGGCCCCGTGCATGAGATGTAGCCATATGAGTGGATTGGTACATCTTTTACGTAAATGGTTCTTTCCCAAACTTTCAACCACTTATGGCCTAATACTTTCAATCAGTTACGGCCCCTCTTGGTTGCGCAATTTTGGTTGTCGTTTGATTTGGCGAGTTTTCGTTTAGTCTAGCCATCTTAAATAGCACGATCTAGCTTCTTTTTTTTACCTAGAGAGCCAAAAATATTTTCAAGGGGTCAAAGATCATTACACTATAGAAATGCCGTAAGGAACCGATAGCTTGCTGATACGCCGGCGACCAAAAGTCGGAGCCATCGGCGTATGGCTCGGCTAGGTCAGCCCACCAAACTGTTATGTCATCTAGTTCCAAGAGAATTTAACAAAAATGAATTTTGACATTTTTTGCGAAATTGCGTCATGTATCGGTAAAACGACTTTTCTGCTTGCGTACGACGTCGGAAAATTTATATAATATATCAAAATGATCGTGGGAAAGAGTTACATCCGAATTCACCTGGGTTTACCCGGTTGGCATGTTTTTATATTCTCAAACTTGCAAATGAAAATATGAAAGCAGGAAAATTTAGCTTTTGCCAGAAATTCAGGATTTCTTTTATAAAAAAATAAATTAATAGTTGTATCCTGCATAGAGATTATTATTACTTAACCATTGATATTTATTTAAATAATTGTTAAAAATCTAAAATAATAAAGAGTTGTAATATCACGGTCTAAGGGTTAATAGGATTTATACGGTAGTATTATCATCAATGTTTCGTTTTTCTTTCATGGAAGCTCAATCGGAAGGAATGAGGAAGTTCACGGGGCATCTGGCCTTTCGTTTCGTTTCTAAACGTGCTAGAATTAGAGTAGTGTGAGGATGGGTGACCAAATTAGAAAGTTTGACCATGAGAGTAATTTCACCTAAGATTAAGTGCAACAATTACTCATGTGAGAGACTAAATAATTCGAAAAAAAATCAAAACAAAATTTTAAAAATTTGAAGTTAACGGACGGTGTGGCCTTCGTCGAGGGTCTAGACACCGACCGCCACCAACGGCGTATACGGGCGGGCCGGGTTTACGCCGACGACCCACGTTCTTCTCTGCCGAAGAGGGCCTTCGCCGGGGAGCTAGGCGTAGCCTCCGCCGACGGCCCAATGTGGCTACGCCAAGGGTTTCCGATCATCGGAGCCTTGCACGATCATCGGAGCCTTGCACCATTCCTCCGGTGTTAATCCCATCCATCTTAAATAGCGAGATCTATAGCTAAAATAGCGTACCAAATTGGCTACTTAGCTGTTTTTAACCCATCCTAGGCTATAAATGACTTAGTCTAGTATGCAAACCAACCATCCAAAGTGCGAAAGTACGCTGGGGTGTGTATGCGTACTAATTTCGGTTTCAGAAAATTCTGAGATAAATTATGCATGCCCATATAGCCTTGATGTTTATGCGTACTAATTTTAGGGGAAATGTATGTACCTTCTGCAGAAAAAAGAAATAGTAACTTTGCCCAGTGAAATTCTATAACTTGGACCGTTCATCCGGTTGCCCAAGTTACATTTCTTTCAAATTTAGGTTTGTAGCTTGCTACACAAATACATGCTTACATCCTTTACATGTAAAATTTATTTCATATTTTTCTGATTTTATTTAGTATTTACTTTGAATTTACTGTTCACATGAGACCAGGAGTAGCCATGTGTAAAAAATTCATTTTCAACTCGCGACCTAAAGGTCATAAGAGGTACTTTGCTTCATAGGACACGAAAAAACATAGAAATAGGAGAAATTTTCCATGAGGTGTCACATGCCTACTTAAATTATATGAAATTATGAAGTGTGTTTGAGTGTAGCAGAGGAATTTAAACATAAAATTAGGATGCCATGCCCATATGAAAAGATGAAGTGTGACATGCCTACTTTAAACATAGAATTGGGATGGTCAAGCCTACTTAAATCATATGAAAAGATGAATTGTGTTTGATTGTATAGTAGATGAATTTTTCATGAGGTGTGACATATTGCTTTTTACTATAAGATTTCTATAAGATTATTTCCTACATATGTGTAGAGATTTTTTTTCCATAGGATTTAAATCGTACACAATCACTATACAAATCATATAAATCAAAGAAGCCTTAGAGCATCTACACTCGAGCTAAAGGGCTATGGGAGGTGTCGGCGCAAAGAAAACATGCCCCCCCCCCCCCCGCCGCCATTTTTTTACGCCGCCGCGACCCAATTAGTAATCCAGCGCCCCCAGGCCAACCCCAGCCCACGAGAGGGCTAGGATGCGCCAGATGGACGGCGTGTTGGCGGGAAGCAGTGCGAAAAATAATGCGAGAAGCTACCGGTCATCATGGGTCACTTCCTCCTCGTCTTTCGCGCCTACGCTAGAGGTTGGTCGCATGCCGCCAGCAGACGCCATTCTCGTCATCTCATTCGTCCTTGTCACCGGCAAGTTCTGCTGCAGAGTACCATCGCGAGCAGACCATGTGCGCACGGTGCCTCCGCTTCGTCCTCGACGGCGACAAGGCTGGCCCGTCGAATAGGCCACGCTGACGCGGCGATGATGGCTTATGCTGCAGCAGCCATCCGCCACCGAAGCAGGAGCCCAGCAACGACTACGAGGACCTCACGAACTACGCTGCGGCGATGTACCGTAATCGCTGAACTATTTGTGCAATCGCTTTTTTAAATAAATTCTGATTAAATTTTAAAGTTTGATTTTTTTTATGGGGGGCACGGCTAGAAGCCAACCACTCCTCATTTCCGTGTACGCACCAACATCGACGGCTCCCAAAAAATGGCTACACTAGGGCTGGAATTCGAGCCGAGTCGAGCCAGCTTGGCTCGACTCGCTAAAGCTCGGTCAACAATCGAGTTAGCTCGACTCGACTCGTTTAACAATCGAGTCCAGATTTGAAACTTGGCTCTACTCGCAAAGCTCACGAGTAGATCGTTTAAAACTATCAAATAGAACATGTAAAATGTACAATTTTTTTTCCTAAATATTTGGGCATGAATGATGAACAACAAGCATTAGGATTATGGTACCAGAACAATATAAACCACAACAATCAATGTATCATTAGAATAAGATTGCCAAGTTGAGAAACCATAAATATAGTTGTCCATTTTGGTGAGCTTGGGCCACTTCATTTTTACCAAGCTAAACGAGCTACTCGCGAGTTCGATGAACTCAACGCATTTAGCTTGAACTTGTTTAACGGCAAAATATAAAATTTGGCTTAGCTCGTTATAAACCGAGTTCGAATCGAGCCACCGAGTCAAATCACGAGTTACTCTCGCGAGTTTCGAGTTTTAATTCTAGACCTAGCTACACCGAACACCGTATGCGAGCTATGAGTGGAGATGCTCTAAAGTCGTTGCAAATTTTCTAGAGTAGAAGCATGGGATGGTTAAAAGTTCAGCTAAGGTCACGTCGAAGAGGTCCTGTGATCGCTGCACAAGTGCACATTGCCTACGGTTCGAGTTTCATGCAGGTGCATGCGGCGGCCGCATGTGCGCCACTGATTACCATGACCATGTTTTATGGCCAACTTGCCGGATCGGATGGGGCCAAACATACGGTGTAATAGATATATACGTGCTCCGAACACCACATATGTTGTTGAGGTTCAAAACGATCGGTTGATGACTGCGGAAACAATGTGCTAGCAGCTGATAAACCCCTCCACCGATACACGACTGCTGCTTGTAATTTCTAATTATTGTCAGCACTTGGTCGCCAGTACCGAATTCCTTATTCTCGTCAGGATCAGAACTTCATGACCTGGAACTTCGTGTTACTGAAAACCTCGGATGATTCTGATGCGGTGAAACTACTCCTGCAGTCGTGTAGCGCGCCTTCTAGCCGTGTGTTGGCCAGGAGTGACAAATTTCTCACTAGTCGTCAGCCTCGGATCTGATGCACTCACTAGTAGATAACAGGCCTTTTGTTCCGGGTGGTAAGGCCCTTTTGTCGCGGGCGGCCAGCCGCGACAAAGGTGGCGCGACAAAAGGGTCAACCTTTTGTCGCGGGTCACTTACGACCCGCGACATAAGGTCCACCACGTGGCAGCCGCGGGGCGCGCACGGCACAAGCCCTTTTGTCGCGGGCGGTATTACCACCCGCGACAAAAGGCCCTCTACGTGGCGCGCGCACAACGCTGCTGCTTTAGGGTTTGAGGGGTGCAGCACCCCTCCCCCGCCACCGACCGCCTGTTATTTCATTTTTTTCGTTCTAAAATAGAAGTTGCATATATTTGTACGCTACTAGAAGTTGTACACGTTCATTCAATATATATATATAGATCGATCAAACAAATATTGCAAGCAAAAGTCGATTCCCCTTACACATATTCGTATATTCCCTACATATATACATTTAGCTCACGATCGACAAGCGGTACTAACGACCGTCTATTTGGAGGTAGAGCATCTATTTGGACTAAACAAGCCTTTGTTGTTTAGTACATCTTTAATCAAAAGTCCCGCCAGTTCCTCCGCGATTCATAGTGCGTGTTCCTTTGGTTGGAGTCTGTCCCGCATGAAGTCGACCTATATACGAAAATGAGATGAGTATGACTATATCGGTCTTGATAACGAAATATTGATGATAATAAATAAAGTTGTGAATGTTATTGCTTACGTCAAATTTATTATTGTTCTGCTTCTCGATGGTTAACATGCGAATGGACTCGCAAACGTAGTATCCACATAGATTCGTCCCTTGTGGCTGTTGGGGGCACGGTACGAGAGTAAATGTTAGCTTCTCGCGCGGTACCGTCCTTACGATGTCTCTTGAAAGCGGTCCAAGCCCCGCCGAGGCAAAAGAATGATTGAATGAGTGGATAATTAATTGATATCTCACGAATGATAAAGCGCGGCAATGAAGGAAATTACACTTGGAGCAACTTCGCAAGTCCTTGAACCCGTCCACGCCTCTACTCGGTGGGTCTTTTACTTCAACTATTCCCTTATCGAGTTGAATGTCTAGTAGAATCCAGTGGAAGCTGCACATGTTATGCATATACGTCAGGAATTACACTTAACATCGAGTAAGAAAAATTGAATGTGCATAAAAGATCATTAAGACTCTCACTCGTAGTTGTAAGGAAACAATATTGAATCACAGAAATATTGCTCCCCCAAAAACCTTAGTAGGTTTCCCCCGTTTCTTCGCGTTTATGCTTCACCGTTTCAACATGTATTTTATCCGGGTCAATAAACCCAACATTGATAATATTATTATTCGCATTCACCGATCTTCGATCTGCATAAGAGAACACATAAGATATAATGAGTATATATATGCAATGAAAACGAACATGAACTGAATGAAAATGAACTTATATGTAGTTAACAACTTACAAGCAATAGCAACTCATGAGAGATTTGTCGAGGGCATCTAGATTGAATAACTGCCGGAGTTCATTCATCTCAATATGGATCTCCTCCTTTCGGTAGTAATATTCCCATGGTATACTCGCCACGATGTACATTATGTTCTCCTTGCATGCATCAAGGTACCACCGATGCAAATTCCGCATATGTGTTGGCAGTTTATGCAGCTGCTCTGTGTCTGACCAAGTCGGCCCCGTAGACAAATTTAGGAGCTATATCAGCGGTGGGTAGTGCACAATCTGCTGCAGACGACAATTCCTCCACGGTAACGTCACAGGCAGCCGCTAGCTTTGCAGCTTCTTCCATATCGAAACCACCCTGTTTCTCGTACAGCTTGGGAACATTAAGCACTTTGAGTGGTGGGATCGATTGTTTGGGCTGAGCACCGAGGAGGGGAACTTCCTTTCTCTTTTTGCCTTTTGTCGTTGGCTTGGCCTTGAGGGGTGCACTTGTTGAAGTTGACTTATTCTCAGTTGCACTTCTAGTCGATGATTTGCTCGTGCCGGCAATGTCCTTCTCCTTAGCCTTTTCAGCCTTCTTTTTGTCAATTACCTTCGCAAGAGTGCGTGTATAGTCATCCTTCTTCTCGTGTAAGTCATACCGCGATGGTGTGTTCAGAAAACTAGTAGCATATGCTATTTGCTTCTCTGTGTATGGCTCTGGCGCAGGAGGTTTTGGCTTATGAAAAAAATCATAATTGATTTTCTTAACAATGGCATCATTTTCCTCCGGGGTACGATCGTAAGGACGGGGGGGGGGGGGGGGAACCTTTGGTACTTTTGGGAGGGGCGACCTCTTGCGGACAGGACTCTTGAAACGCTTCCGGCTGGGTGCATTCCGAGTCTTTTTGGGCGGAGGCGGCGGCGGCGGAGATGGAGATGGACTACCGATGTCGTGGTCGACGTCGTACCCATGGGGTGATGGTGGCGACATGTGATCGGTAGGAGGAGGTGATGGTGGCCTGTGATCATCCGGAGGAGGTGATGGTGACTCGCTCGGACGGCCGGTACTAGGGGCTACCCAGCTGGCAGCTTGATGTTCTTCTTTTCCCGGAGAATGACTTCTCCCGGCACCTCTCCGAGTGTAAGCCCCCATCACCTCCGGGGATATCGAGCTCCAATGTCCCCCACGACGGGACAAGCTGAATCCACCCCGACACGAGCATAGCCAGGCTGGAATCGGATTGCCATGCCATGTTGCCGGCTCACCTTCAGGTCCAAATGCCGGTAAGACATAGCCGACCGCCACCTTAACGAAACCTTCCCGAACACCTCATGGAGATCACAAGGTGTTTGCTCCTTGATTCCATCCAAGGGGTCACCAGGACCGGCATCTATCATCATCCGTGTAGAAGGGGCCTCCGAGTCGGCCACGCTGCTTGTCTCGTCGCCGAGATATGTCGGCGGTATTATCTGCGCGGCGCTGTCCTTTTCATTTATCTCCCGCTCGCTGGCTGCTGAAGCTCCCGCTGCTGCTGGTCAAGTCGGCGTTGGAACTCGGCCATCCGGTCATTCTGCACCTCCAGTGGCGTTGTTTAGCTCTCGCTCGGCTTCTATAAGTCTCCGCGTCGGCCGGAAACCCAAGCGACCATGGAACACTAGGGCCGAAGCCTCTTGTTCGTCCTCCCTTCTCGGGATTACCGAGGACAAGCGTCGGCAAATCTTTCTCTCTATCGGGAGCAAACTTAAGTTTTCCCGCCTTTATATCTGCCAGTCACTTCAATCCATTTTTGCACGGGTACCCTAACCCTGGTGTCACTTTCAACAATGTTCCCTGTCTTCATGTTATACTCACAGCCATGCGCGAGGAACCAATTTCGAGCCCTAGTGTCCCATCCTTCTCGCGTGGGTTACGGAGTGATCCCCTTCAGCTCCATCTCGGCATCTTGTGCATCCCACTTAGGCATGGCCCCTCGGTAGCCCCCTCGCCCCGTATGATGGTGATATTTCTTTTCGCTTGCATTCTTCTTGTTTTTCGTTGACCAGGTTCACAGCCTCCTCTGATTCTTTGTACCTCACAAATTCTTCCCAGTTATGCTCCTGCTTCGCTAGGTAGTTCTCGAATAATGGAGGCTTCTTGTCTTTCTTATAATTTTGCCATAACCTGTTCTTATACGCCCGGAAAAGTTCCCCCATCTTCTTAAGAGCCCATTTCTTCACTAGCGCCCGCTGCTTAGCATTCTCAGACTCCGATCCCAAATCGGCAAAGTGAAATGTGCCATGAGGTCGCTGAAAAGTGTGTCTTTGTACCTATCGGCAACCTGATTTTCGGTCACATTCTTGGTCTTGTTCCATTCTCCGACGGTGATCGGGATACGATCTCTAACCACAACTCCGCACTGATTTTTGAATGTCACTCCGACACTCGCGGGTACCACCGGTTGGCCTTCCGGTGATATAGCTTCAATTGTGAAGTGGTCTTTTTTGCTCAACTTCTTTGCCGGGCCTCGTTTCTCTATCTTATCTTTGGAGGCCTAAGAGAATACATATAGAATTGCATTAATGCCTCTATACTAATGCCTCAATACATATGTACATATAGAATTCCATTAATACCTCGTCATGACCGGAGCCGTCGGCTTCTCCGTCACCGGAGCCGTCGGCTTCTCCGTCACCGGCTCCGTCGGCTTCTCCATCACCGGAGCCGTCGGCTTCTCCATCACCGGAGCCGCGGGCTTCTCCATCACCGGAGTCGGCTCGGTCGGCTTCTGTACCATCGCGGATTATGTCCGCGAATATGTCTTCCTGTTCCAAGTCCCGTTCGAATTGATCCATTGTTTACTGCAAAAGAATTAAATCGATAAGTAAATGTTCAAACACAAACCAAACCCTAACCCTAATCAAACACAAACCAAACCCTAACCCTAATCGGCGACACGTGTTTGCGAGAGGGAGAGGGGTGTCGGCGGCAGCGTGTTTGCGAGAGGGAGAAGGGTCTCGGCGGCGCGTGTTTGCGAGAGGGAGAGGGGTGTCGGCGCGTGTTTGCGAGAGGGAGAGTGCGCGTGTTTGCGAGAGGGAGAGGGTGTCGGCGGCGCGTGTTTGCGAGAGGGAGAGGGGTGTCGGCGCGTGTTTGCGAGAGGGAGAGTGCGCGTGTTTGCGAGAGGGAGAGGGTGTCGGCGGCGCATGTTTGCGAGGAGAGGGGTGTCGGCGCGTGTTTGCGAGCGGGAGAGGGCGCGTGTTTGCGAGAGGGGAGGGTGTCGGCGACGGGTTTTTGCGAGGGGGAGGGAGTCGACGTCGGTTGTTTGCGAGAGGGGTCTCGGCGGGTGTTTGCGAGAGGGGTGTGTTTGCGAGAGGGTGTCGGCGGTTACAACAAAATTTAAACTACAAATTTGAACTAACTAATTACATTTAACAAAAATAAACTAACTAATTACAACAAAATACTTACAAAATTTAAACTACAAATTTGAACTAACTAATTACAACAAAAATAAACTAACTAATTACAACAAAATACTTACAAAAATAAACTAACTAATTACATACTAAAATGTCTATATACAACAAAATTTAAACTAACATACAAAATTTGAACTACTAATTATCTAACTAAGAAAAAAAAATTAAAAAAAAAGAGGGCCGGCCGGGGGCGCCGGCGCCGGCGCACACGTACTGGCGGTTTGTACCTGCGGAGGCGCGGCGGCGGCGGCGGCACGAGCCTGAGAGCGGCGGCGGGAGCGCGCGGCGAAGGAGATCGGCCGGCGGCGCGCGCAGCAGCGGCGCGCGCGGCGGAGGAAGCGCGCGCGCGGAGGGAGCTCGAGGAGGCGCGCGACGGCGGCGGCAGCGCGCGAGAGAGATCGTCGGCGGCGACGGAGAGGAGCGCGCGACGGCGGCGCGAAGATGGCCGGCGGCGGCGGTGGATTTGGGCAGCCTGGCGGCGCAATTTTGCTAAGGAATTGGCCTCCGGGTGTCGCGGGTGGGGGCTCCGCCCGCGGGGTTAGGTATTTATACCTAACCCCTTTTGTCGCGGGTGGTGGCACGACCCGTGATAAAAGGCCCCCCTTTTATCGCGGGTCGTGCCACCACGCGACTAAGGGGTCCTTTATCGCGGGCCGTGGCTCGACCCGCGACAAAGGGAGTGGGAGGGAGGCGGCCGATCCGCGTGAAGCGCATCCAACGGCTCCGGCCGTTTGAATCCAACGGCACTGGAGCCGTTGGACGCGGATCAGGCCTGCAGCCGTTAAACAACCGTTTTTGTTTTTACTGTTTTTTCTGTTTTTTGTTTTTCTGTTTTTTTAATAAAAACTATTATTTCAATAACTTTTAAATGGTAACTCAAAAAGAAAAGTTTTATATATGAAAATTGATCAGAAAAATCCAATGAACATGAATATGACATCCATATAACTATTTGCATCTCGCATCATATAAAACGCATGCATATCCACTCGTGTCGCGTCCCCGTGCCACGTGTCGCCACCTCTTCCACGTGCCTCGCCCCGCCGACGCCGGCGTGCTACGTGTAGCCACCGCTGACACGTGCCTCGCCCCGCCAGACGCCGGCGTGCGGCGTGTAGCCACCGCTGACACGTGCCTCGCCCCGCCTGACGCCGGCGTGCGGCGTGTAGCCACCGCTGACACGTGCCATGCCCCGCGTGCGCTATATAGAGCGACGAGTGCGGGCGCAACCACACGTCGCCACCGCCTCCGCTCATTCATCTCCGGGATGCCTCCATGTCATCGAGGGCGTCCGGTTTCCGTGGCGTTCGAGTGCGTCCGGAGCGGTAGGTTCACCGCCGAGATGCGCGCCGGTGGCTTCCGCCTCACCCTCGGCACGTACAACACGCCGGAAGAGGCGGCGCGCGCTTACGACGCGGCGGCGTGGCGCTTTCGGCGGCCGGGGCACGACATGAACTTCCCGGATGTTGAATCGCTAGAGGAGGCGGAGTTCCTCGCGCCACCGCCGTGCCTCGTCACCGAGCGAGGACCGTCGCCGGCATCGCCAGGTGCGGCGCGGGATCGCCATCGCCGAGCGCGGCGAGCGGTTGATGCGCCGGTGGAGGGCGCGGTCCCCCGACGCGTTCTTTGCTAACCTTAGGGCACAACGAAGGTCCAACGGGCGCCACGGTCGGGCCGTCGCCGCCTTCGAGCTCGAGAACTCGAATACAACTTGGACCGAAACGACCCTCGGTGGGATGACCTTTGGACGGAGACAACCTCCGACGACGAGTAGAGACTAGACTAGTAATTTATCTATTTTATTGTAATTTCAATAAAGTCGTTGTCGGTTCTATTAGTTTAAATTTAGTTTATAAAGTCGTTGTCGGTTGTTTTTGTTCAATAAAGTGGTTGACACGAAATTTATTACGATTGAACTGAAATTAAAGTACGAGCTCAAGCTGAAAAATAAGATACATGGCCAGATTCGAATGTTGGAGCCATTCAATCATAGTCGTGCCTAGTCCTATGCACGTCGCCACTTGTAGTCATCAAAGTCGCCGACGTCATCGTCGCTAGCATCGGGGTCGCGGTTGTCGAACCTCGGCGGATGACCACGCGTGGGCTGGGATTGAGGGTAGCGCGAGGCGGGGGCCACGATAGGCCATGACGCTGCGGAGAGTCCGGCCGCGCCACCACATCCGACGGCCGGCCTCGTTGAAGTTCGAAGATGGCGGGCCGTCCTCCTCGTACACGGCAACCGCCCTCTCACGCCGATTGATGAAGAAGCTGTCCCAAGTCGGGCTGTAGTCGGGATGCCATGGGGATTCCTCCGCTGCTCGGGCGTGAGCTCGAAATAGTAGTGGTTCGTGATGGCCATCTCGCGTGGCACACCTACGGGGATAGGAGGGACCGGTACGCCTCCGACGCTCGGCAACCAGCCCGGTCGGGACGCGGTAGCCGGGCGGGCAGGGGTAGTTCGAGGCGCAAAGCGCCTCCGCCTCCCGGGGTGTTAGACATACGATGGAAGCCATGGGAGAGAGTGATGAGGTTTGCGAGATATGAGTCCAAGGCCTACATATATATAGTGGAAAAATGGCGGGAATGCGGGAAGAAAATAGGCGGGAACGAAGTGGCGCGCGAAACTTTCATCCGGGTGGAGGCTCAAACCGGGACAAAAGGGCGGGGAGGCTTATCTAGGAGGGCCTTATGCGGGGGATGATGTGCGGGTAACCTTTTGTCACGGTTGGTGGCTGCAACCGGGACTAAAGCTGTCGGCGAGGATAAGGATGCGTCGGTAACCTTTTGTCACGGTTGGTGGCTGCAACCGGGACTAAAGCTGTCGACGAGGATAAGGAAGCGTGGGTGGACGCACTGCTCGATGAGATAAAGCATGTAGCGCCGAGCCTGTCGAAGGAACAAGACAAAGTAGAAGCGGTGCCGTGCCTATAAAAGGAGCATCAATACGCCTTGCCAAGCAGATCAACAAGCCAAGCACGGTTTCATTCCCATGGATGAAGGAAAGGGTTGGGAAATCTCCGTGGCGCGGCTTCTCGAAGATGTCGTTGGTGCACACGCCCTACGGCATCTTCGGAAGACTGCTCCTCGAGAAAAATTTCCACCGCAAGCCCGTGAAAGAATACATTATATGAAAGAATACTCCGTCTCCTCTAACGGTGTTGGGGAAAGGGTTCTCATTATTACATAAATGTAGAGATTGTCTTGGGAACTATATATGAAGAATACATTATTACATCGCCATCTAGTGTTGTGATCTTCTACGCCGTAGCCATGGAGAATCTTCATCATTTAGTAAGATGCTTGGGTCAATTTTCACCGTGAAGGGCGGAATTTCTTTAAACCTATTATAATCTTCGACATGTACTGTCTTGTCATCCACTCCCACGATGTTTCTTTTCCCCGAAAGAACTATGTGGCGCTTTGGCTCCTCGGTTGATGTATTCTTTTGTTGATTTCTTTTTCTTGATTTGCTAGACATGTCCTTCACGTAGAAAACTTGAGCCACCTCGCTGGCTAGGACAAATGGCTCGTCAAGGTACGCAAGATTGTTGGGATCCACTTGTTATCATACCGTACTTATCATCAATATGTATACCGCTGAGCTTCACCCATTTGCTACCGAAACAAAGGGACCTTAAAAGTGGGACCATAGTCAAGTTCCCATATCTCCTCTATGTATCCATAATATGTGGTGGTCTGCCCATTCTCGTCTTTTGCATCGAAGCGGACACCGCTGTTTTGGTTGGTGCTCTTTTTATCTTGGTCGATCGTGTAAAATGTATTCCCATTTATCTCGTACCCTTGGAATGTACATATGTTTGAAGATGGTAACCTGGCCAACAAGAACAGCTGCTCCACAACGAGATGGGTCATTAATGAGATGTCTTTGCAACCAAGCTGCCGAAGGTATTCATGTGTTGACATGTAATCAAGGACTCGGGCTGCCCCGGTTTTATTTCTCGTAAAGCATTCTTATGTTTCTCGATGTACGGAGCCACCAAGATGGAATTGTATAGAAGCTGTGTAGTGTGCTTGATTGAAAGAAATCTTGTCCCTGCACACCATTGATTTCCTTCCTAGTGTGCCTTTTCCGGTCAGCCTCCCCTCATACCGAGATTCGGGAACACCAATCGGCTTAAGGTCGGGAAGAAAGTCAACACAAAACTCAATGACCTCCTCGAGTTCCGTAGCCCTTTGAGATACTTCCTTCCGGCCTAGCTCGGTTATGAATATATTTCTTTAAGACTCCCATGAACCTCTCGAATGGGAACATATTGTGTAGAAATACGGGACCGAGAATTCTAATCTCTTCAACTAGGTGAACGAGGAGGTGCGTCATAATATTGAAGAAGGATGGTGGGAACAACAACTCGAAGTCGACAAGACATTGGACCACATCTTCACTGTAATCACGACAAAGTTTCGGATCCATTACCTTCAGAAATTGCGTTGAGGAATGCACATATCTTCACAATGGCTAGTCGAACATTTTCTAGTAGAAGTCCCCTCAATGCAACCGGAAGCAATTGTGTCATAAGCACGTGACGGTCATGGGACTTCGGGTTTTGGAATTTTTCTCCTTCATATTTACTATCCCCTTTATATTCGACGAGAAACCAGATGGAACCTTGATACTTGAATAGGGCTTCAAAAAAGATCTCCTTCTCTTGTTTGGTAAGAGCGTAGGTGGCGAGGCCCTACAAGCTGCCACTGGATGTTTGCCGTTTCGTCCTTTATGAAGTTCCTGGTCCTCCCGTGCTTACGGTGTATCTTTTGTCTTTCCATACACGCCCGAGAAAACCTAGAATATTCACACAAAGATTCTTGGTCAGGTGCATCACGTCGATTGCGGAGCGGACTTCCGGGACTTTCCGGTATTCTAGCTCCCAAAAAATAGATTTCTTCTTCCACATGGGCGCGTGTCCGTCGGCGTCTTTCGGAACAGGTCGGCTTGCCTGGACCCTTTCCAAAGATAACATTTAAATCCTTGACCATGTCAAATATATCGGCACCACTACGGGGACGAGGCTTCGGACGGCGGTGCTGCCTCGCCATCGAAATGCTTTCCTTTTTCCTTAAGGGATGCTTGCGCGGAAGGTAACGACGATTGAACGGGTACACAACTTTTACGCTTTTTCCCAAATATTTACTTTCGAGTCTCATCTAAACGGTGTGTGCATGCATTGTATCCTTTGTTCGTCTGTCCTGAAATGTTGCGAGAAGCGAGGCCAATCATTGATGGTTACGAATAGCAACCCTCGTAGGTCAAATTCTTGCTCGGTGTGCTCATCCCACACACGTACGGTCCACAACTCATAGTTCATGACTAATGGCCTTAGGTACACATCAATGTCGTTGCCCGGTTGCTTTGGGCCTTGGATAAGCAGCGGCATCATAATGAACTTCCGCTTCATGCACAACCAAGGAGGAAGGTTGTAGATACATAGAGTCACGGGCCGGAGTCTTGTGATTGCAGCTCTGCTCCCCAAAAGGATTCATGCCATCCGTACTTAGACCAAAGTATAAGTTCCTTGCCTCAGCTGCAAAATCCGGGAACTCTCTCCCGATGTTTCTCCACTGCCGACCATCGGCGGGGTGCCTCAACATCGCGTCTTTCTTACGTTCTTCCATGTGCCATCGCAACAAGCTGGGCATGCTCTTTGTTTCGAACAAACGTTTCAACCGTGGTATTATTGGAGCATACCACATCACCTTCGCAGGAACCCTCTTCTGGGTGGCTCGCCCTCAACATCACCGGGGTCATCTTTTCTGATCTTATACCGCAATGCACCACATATCGGACATTTATTCAAATTCTCGTACTTCTCACCGCGGTAGAGGATACGATCATTAATGCATGCATGTATCTTACGCACATCTAATCCTAGAGGGCGAGATAAGCTTCTTTGCATCATATGTACCTGACGGGCAACTCATTATTTCTTGGAAACAGACTTCTTTAATATTATCATCAATTTCTCAAATCCCGAGTCGAGTCACACCGACCTCTGCCTTCCATTTCAGCAATTCCAATATGCTACCCGGCTTTCTATGCCCATCTTCACAACCTGGGTACAACAATTTGTGGTGGTCCTCTAACATCTTGTCGAGCTGCAACCTCTCCTTATCCGTGCCACGAGTCTCTTCTTGCATCGGAAATGGCCCGACGAAGATCATCGTCAACGGGATCATCGATGCCTGTTCTTCACCTCCTTCTTCTTCATTGTCGTCCATTGCGGTATCAAAGCATTCGAGAGAACATAGATCGGTGCTTGGTCATCATTATCTTCTTCCTCATCGCCGTCTTCCATCATAACCCCTTCTTCTCCGTGCTTGGTCCAAACATTATAGGCTGGACATGAATCCAAACCGAAGCGGGTGGCTCTTAATGTCTCTTGAGCAAGAGTAATCCTTCTCGTTCTTACATTTTAGACATGGACAGCACATAAAACCTTGCTTCGACTTGTTGGCCTCGGCCACAAGCGAGGAAAGAATTCACGCCCTCTACGAAAGCGGGAGCACATCGGTTACCGTACATCCATGGATGACTCATCTGCATCATAAGTACAATTATATATGTATCAGATGCAATCACCTTGCTAAAATTAGTATTGTACGGACTATGCATATATATATAGTCGAGAAAATAGTTGCTAACCTTTTAGGATCAAAAAGAGGAGAAATCTTATCAAATAAAACCAAGTGGCATCCCTCTCACAAGCATTCCATCAAACACCTCTTGTGCACATGTAGAAAAAATGAGCTAGCATACACCTCCACCTTCACCACCAAGGAAAATATGAGGTGGGGGGGGGTGGCTGCTTCTATATATAGGCATGGCCCTATTGTCGCGGGCCGTATTACGGCCCGCGACAAAGGGGTGCCGTCATGAGGCGCCAGCCCTCGGACCCCTTTTGTCGCGGGTCGTGATACGGCCCGCGACAAAAGGCCGCGACAAAAGGCCCTGACGGCTCCACATGGTTTCGGGGCGACGTGGCCAGGCCATTTGTCGCGGGTGCAGGCGCGCCCGCGACAGAAGGCTCCCACGGAAGCCCTGTTTTCCACTAGTGACTGGATCAAGCATGGCCAAGGGGTGTTCAAGCGACGACAAGAATCACAATCAGGAAGACAATATAGTAATCACATATCATCAAGATCCAGGAGCGGCAACACAACTATAAAAACAGACACAGGCCACATCTTTTTTACCAAGCGAGTAACTGACTTCCCCAGGATAAGAAAAAATAAAATATCAACAGATGATACTGAGTTAGTTTACAGTAAACCCATGGCCACTCTACAGACAACCGTTTTACCCGGTGACAGTGGCGAATCCAAGATTTATAGCAAGCATGTACACACTTTAAGCTCGGTTAATTTTTTATCAAAATATTTATCAAATTTTCATTAAAATAGGTCGCGCTGCCGGCCGGAAGCCTAGGCGCATGTCCAGGCTTGGAGACGGTTGGATCCACCTATACCTGGACGTAAAAGGATAGCGTCCGCGCGTGCCCTCATCTGTACGTGGCCACGCAAAAGCTCCCCAGCTTTGGGTCGGTCCATACAATATGTGGATGCCTTTTTAGGTATGGGTGCCCCGCTGGGTGTTGTTTTTACCCAAACGAACGCGTTCGGATATTATGGATCTCTCTGTTGGAGATGCCCTAATGCTGCATGTAGCTGGCTGCCTCTAGGCTAGCTTCAACGGTGAGTTATTGAGTCCAGCATTTCACGCCTTATCTTTTTTAATCATTTGTTTGCTACACAGATGTTCTACCAATGATTTTCTTTTAGTACTACTCCTACATTGTAATGACAAGCTCATTAATTTAAAACGGTTTTGCTACTTTTAACAAGAAAACATAGTAGGTATACAATTTTTAACTGTAAAATAATGAGTCGCAATCAACATCTAGCAGTAAAACTCATTTATAACTAGGATATATAGATCACCTCTCCACTTGGAATCGAAGAAAATCTTAGAAAAAACATTTCAATTGCAACCCCAGTTGCAGCTAAAAATGACTCAATTAAAATTGTACTTGCAACCATAAAATATAATAGTTGCAACCCTACTTACAACTGTAGAAAACCTCGGTTGTAGCTGAAAAATACCACAGTTGCAATTCCACTTGCAAGTGGGAAAAATCACTGATGTAACCTTAGTTGGGAAAAGTTATAGTTGCAACCTTACTTACAACAAGAAAAATTACAGTTGCAACCCCATTTTCAATTTAAAAAATTATAGTTATAACCTCACTTGCAATGCAACAACTGGAAAAACCACACTTGCAACTGAAAAATTCATAGTTGCAATCCCACAGTTGCAGTCCCATCTACAACTGAAAGAAACACAAATGCAACCCTATTTGCAATTAAAAAAATTACAGTTGCAACCCCACTTGCAATTGGAAAAAGCACAGTTGCAAGTTCAGTTGCAACTGAAAAATTTATAGTTGCAACCCCACTTACAACTGGAAAAAATACAGTTACAACCCTATTTGCAACTGAAAAATCATATTTGCAACTAACACCTACACAAAATAAAATAATTTGAAATGAATATGTACCGAAAATATCACGAAAAAATCCACATGCACACAAAAACATATGTACACCAAAGTTAATTCAACTGAATTTAAAAAAGATCAACACATATTTTTTTAGCAAACTTATACTCCATGATCTAGCTAGTTACTCCATGTAATATGAGCTATGGCCTTAACAGATGACGAGCAGGAAGTAAAAAAAAAGCGAGTTAGTAGCACGTGCATGCAAGAAAACAGCAAAAGATAAGTGAGTGTTGCTCAACAGATAAAAGGAAGCTTCATGCGCGCGTGATTGATTTTTGCGCAAAGCGTTTCCGGGAAAATCCTCGGTTACACAAATCTCAACACTTATCTCAATGGTTATAGATTTAACTGAGGTCTAAGTTAATTCTCAGCTAGCAAAACTGATTTTGAAATGATGAAAAAATTAAAACCAAAAGTTCACACGTACATCTTCACGTGCTACACATCAACAAAGTTGTTGCATGAAACATCCACTTGTCATGTGTGGCATGTGTAAACAATATAAAATTAAGTGCTAGAAATAAGGTTTTTGACAAGACAAATTGCATAGAACACAAAAAAAATCGGTTTTCCGCGGAACTTGACATACACATATATATTATAGAGATGTACATGTGGAACTTCTTATCAAAAAATGTTATACTTTAAAATATGTTTTTACGGTAGATGGAACATATGTATCCGGAAGCCAAACTAAATTTTCGACTCAAATCTTTCTATAAAAGCCCCCGTCTAGAAATGCACGTGGGATCTAATATAGTACAACCTCCGTTCTGTGCCTAGCTAGTTGGAGGTGGATCGAGCCTCCCATTTGTGGCTCCCGTTGGAGAGCGGCGGGATGTCCCCAACGGCAAAGCCAGGCGCGCTTAACTGCCCAACGATGATTAGGAGCACACGGTACACTTGATAGCGCTTAGGGCATCTCCAGCGGCGCGACGCAAATGGTCGCTGAGCGACCATTTTCGTCCGCCGTGACCGGAAATGCGTCTGGGCCGGCCCTGCTCCAGCGGGGCGACGCAAAGTGACCGGCCCGTCCGCGGAGACGCAAACATGGCCCAAATATGCGTCAGGTTTGCGTCTCCGCGGACGCTCGGCGATCGCGGAAAATGTCCGCGTTGGGTACATCCGGACCCGGTCGGTAGTGACTAGATAAGCAAAATATTTTTTTCATTACTATTGATTGGCCAAAAGGACCATCTTTACAGAGATGGTTAGTCGAGTTAACCTAAAACTACAACGGGCGTACCTACTCGCCGTCGCGCGGCCTACACCGGCCTCGGTTACTCGCAGTCGCGCGCCCTACTACTGGCCGCCGGATGGGCCGGCGCCGTTGTCGAAGCGGGAGCGGTTTTTGCACTCCGCGCGGCGCGCACGGCGGTGAACGGACATCTCGTCCTGCCACAGCGCCGTCACCGTCGCAAAGGCAACCTTCCTAGCCGCCGCCTCCACCGTCGCCCGGGCCTCCTCCTCTGCCGCCGCCAGGACCGCCGCCGCCCGGGCCTCCTCCTCCTCCTCCGCCGCCACCGCCGCCTGGATCGCCGCCACGTCGGCGACGAAGCGGGCCCTGTCCCTAGCCGCCGCCACAGCTTCGTCCCTGGCGGCGATGGCGACCTCCAGCTCCCGGTTCTCCTTCTCGACCCGCGCGGGAGAACGGCCCCTCTGCCGGAGCGAGTCCGAGTCGGAGCACATTAACCCCCTAGCCATGGCCGTCGCATAGGCGGCGGCTTCCTCCTCCGCCACCAAAGCACGGCGGCGGCCGGGCGTCCTCGCCGGGGACTCGAAGGACGCGAGCGAGAACCCGCGCGCTCACCGGCGCACTCGAAGCGCCCAGGCACGGGGGTCGTCGTCCGCGATGTCGTGGATGACGGCGTCGGCCGGAGGAGCCGCGAGGGCCGCCGCGCCTCCGCGAGCTCGGCCACAGCGTCGGCGAGCTCGGCCATGGCGTTGGCGATCTCCGCCTGGTCGCCGCGAGCGCCCTTCCGCGCGCTCTGCCGCCTCCCGCCTCCACCTCCCGCGACCTCCGGGTCTAGGCTGCTCGGGCCTCAACGCCGGCGGCGGCTACCTCGTCCTCCTCCTCCTCCCGGGTGGAGGCGGCGGCAAATGTCAACAACTTGCTCCCAACTCATGTGGTCCGCCATGGATGGATGGTAGTGTGAGGTGTGCCCGTCGCACCGGCGGTGTCCACCGTATATAGCCACGGCGGGGCGGGAAACGGCGTTGGCGCGCAGGGCGTTTCCCGCGCGCGCAGCCGGCGAAACTTGCGAATGTATTGGGCGCGCGCGAGAACGATCGTCGTCGCGCGGGAACGAGTTGATCGCCGGCGGCAGTCCTCGACGGGACGTAAAACGCCATTAGCGATCTTGACGCTATCCCCGGATAAAATATGCGTCCGCCTCGCTGAGCTGCCCTGACGCAAACGGTCGCGCAGGCAGCGACGCGTCGCGCGGACCGACGCAAACGGACATTTCGAACGTCCGAAATGCGTGGATGCCCTTAAGCTACACCGGGGCCTGGGGCGGCATACTTGCGGGTGCCGGATCGGATGGGACCAAACGTACTGAGTACTGACATACTACGTGCTCGCACAACCGCGTACGTTCCGGAGGTTGAAAACTATCGGTTCGGTTGATCGGTAGCTTTCCGTGCTAGCAGTTGACACGACTCCTCGCTGCGACTTCTACCCACGAGCGCCGTGCTTGTAATTACTTATCATTGTCAGCGAAAATGCCAAACGGAACCTGGGTACGCGCGCACCCAGTTATGAAAAATTCAAAAAAATGCTATTTAAAAGTTTCAAAAAAATGTGAAGTAAAATTTTGCATGTTCATATTATGTTGATACCTACCCGTGTGCGTTTTCACGAAGAAATAACGTTGTATGTGGCCTACACAAAAATGACAAAATGCAATTTTCGGATCCTGTGAATAGTACAAATTCCTATTCACTATTATCATTAGGGAATTTTCTCATTTTTGTGTAGGTCACATACAATAATATTTTTTCGTGAAAACGCACACGAGTAAGTATCAACATAATATGTACATGCAAAATTTTACTTCACATTTTTTTGAAACTTTTAAATATCGTTTTTTCATTTTTTGGAAAACTGGGTACGCGCGTACCCAGGTTCCAAACGTGCCTGTCGTCATTGTCAGGGCTTAGTTCTGTGCACCGAAAGTCTTAGAGCATCTCCAGTCATCTCGTCGAAAAAACTCTAGCATCCTTTTTTTTATTTGGATGGACGAAAACAGTTTAGTCGCACCTCCGGAAATCTCGTTTTCGCTCGAATTTGTGCTTTTATCCATCCGGCGAGCCCAGGTCATCCCCGCCCTATATTCTCTCCCCAATCCGCCTCCAGCGAACAATGGTGGGCCACGGCGAAGGCGCGGCGAACAACGGCTTCGGTCGGCGTTCCCTAAACCAGTGGGAGGCGGGACTTCTGCACATGGCGGACTACCCAACGCCGCCGAACTTCCGCGTGCCCGGAGGATGGCGTACCGAGCGCGGGGGGGGGGGCATCCCGATCCCGCCGCTTCCGTGGGAGGTGACAAGCTCGATGCCGCTTTCGACGATGTGCGGGTCACCCTCAGCGAGGAGCAGCGCGTGGAGGAGCGGTACCTCCCCGACAACTACGACGCCAGGAACGAGTTCTTCCGTCTCCGGCACGAACAGGAGCTCGCAGCGTACGACGGTCCTCTCCCTCCTCCAGCGCGTAACAATGCCGGCGGCCGCCTCCGCTGGTGGGGCGCGCCGGGCCGCACGCTCGCCAGTGTGCCCGTGCACATCGAGGCCGGCAACTCCCCCGTCCTGGGGATGCCGCCGTCGGCACCTGCGCCGTTTCCCCATCTAGAACGCCGGTTTTAAATTTTACTTTATGTTTCCATCTGGCCGAATTCAAATGCATAATGAATTTCTATATATGTATGAACTCGCCTATATATGTTAAATATTTTTAAATTTCACCTATGTTTGAATGAGTTTCGTCTTCTTTTGTCTGAATTCGCCGTTATTTGTCAAAAAAAATATCCATCCTGGGCTCGCCGCTAGGAAAATGGGTCTCCTCGGACCAAAAATTACATCCATCCGGCGCTAAATAGCGCCGAATTTCGCCTGGGGAGCCCCAACGGCTGGAGATGCTCTTATTCCCTCATGGCGGTTATCAACCTGCTCTAAGAGCATCTCCAGTCGCGTCCCCCAAAGCGTCCCCCAAACCAATTTGGGGCGCGCCGGACCAAAAAACGGTTCCAGCCGCGTCCCCCAAAGCCGAATTTTGTCCGGTGCGCCCCAATACGGTGTCCGGCGCCCCGAGCCCATCCCCGCCCCACAGGGGACGCACCGGGGACGCCGGACACACCGAAAAGCGAGGCAGGGAGTGGCGGGGCCGACCCGTCAACGACACAATAAATTTTAACCTAACCGTCGCCTACCCCGCGACGGAAGTTGATGGCGCGCGGCGACGGTGCGGTTCCCACGGAGGCGCAACGACGCGTCTCGTCGCTCCTAGCTACGCGTGCCGACGTTAATGAGCGCCACCGCTCCCCCGCCTCCCTCCGGCCTATAAAAAGGGCCGCCTCTCATCGTCCCTCTCACACACAAACCCTAGCGCCTCTCTCCCCAACCCTAACCGCCACCATCTCAACAAGAGTCGACGCCATGTCTGGTACAGGCGGAGGCCGAGCTCGCTGCCGTGGTCATGGTCGTGGTTGTGGCAGAGCTGCACGCTCGACGTCGCCTGCCACGCCGTCGTCTTCATCGTCGGAGATGGACGCGGAGCCGGCGTGCTGTTCGAGATCGTTCTCGTCCTCAAGGGCGACCCACGCGGCATCCAGAGGCTGTCGAACTCCTTCGCCGAGTACGTCGTCGGCGACGACCGCCCGCGCACGATGCATCTGCGGGAGGCTTCGTGCGGCTACTACCGGTGGATCGTCGACGTGATATACGACGCGCGCGACAAGATGTACCTCCACATCGGCTGGGAGAAGTTCGCGCGTCATCACAGCCTCGAAGCCGGCTTCATCCTCTTGTTCTCCTACTTTGGCGACAGGGACATGAGCGTGAAGGTCTTCGACGAGACGCGGCTGCCGCCGCGACTACCACGGCGACGAGACCGACGAGGAGGACGGCCGATGATGAAGAGTGTTGTTTCTTCGCGGCGAATACGTGCACCGAAGTTTCGGATGTTCGTCTCATCGGTAGAACGAATAAGGGCACCATCTCCCGCTGGATTTTCCGGTTTGGGTGACTCGGGTGTGCCCTCGAGTGTTCTTTCTTAGCAGCGAACACGGGAAACCTTCGATGCACGGTCTAGTTAGGTTTAGTTTTTTTGCAAAATTTTATATTTGTGTCCACCATGGTTCAAACTATGTATTAGTTTGTGGAAAACCATGTTCCAAATTGTGTCTTCCTGTAAACCACGTTCCCAATTATGTATTAGTTTGTGAAAATTGAAATAAAAATGGCAAAAAAAATATTTTTAATGTTTGGGGGCGGCGTTTGGGGGACGCGGCTGGCGAACGATGTCCCCAAACGTGGCACGAACGAAACACATCCTCCAAACGCTTAATCCGGCGCGATTTGAGGGACGCGACTGAAGATGCTCTAATAATTTTGTTGCCAAAGAAGGAAGGAGCGGATTCAATTTCCGACCCTAGCTAAGATTATTCCAGAAAATGATGGCTTGCAACCCCGCATGAACGAGCTCGTCTCGCACTCCCAAAGCGCTTCTACAAAGAAGCAAAGCATTCCACATTTTTCTTGACCGAGAGAAAGTTTGCTAGAAGGCTCTACAAAACCAAAACTACCGCGTGCCCTTCACGTTAGCTTGACATCGAGAAGCCTTTTGACTCCGTGCGTTAGGATTATTTGCTTGAGCTCTTGCGAAGGCATGGCTTCCCGGCGATGATAACTCTGAGAGCCTCGGATCTGATGCGCTGAAACTACTCATCCGGCCCTGTCGTGTAGCCAGCTGCTCGTGCTCCGGCGATGCACACCTTCTAGCCGTGAGTGTGATGCCTGTAACTTAATCAGTATTCTGTGAACATGGTCATGAGTGCCAAATTTCTTTACTACTTCTCGTCATCCTCGGATCTGATGCACTGGAGAGCCAAGGGGTGTTCAAGCAGCGACAAGCATCTTGATCGGGAAGACAATATAGTAATCACAAGTAAGCAAGATCCAGGATCGGCAACAAAAGTAAAAAAACAGGCATGCAGGAATAATCAGACCACTTCACCAATGTACGATGAACATAATATTGACAGATGAAGCCGAGTTAGTTAGTTTACAAATGTTACCACAAGCATCCTGAAGCAGCAGCAAGACAGAACAGCTGCCGGCGAAATTGTGTAAAACAGAGACGGGGTGTAAAATGTAACTGTAAGCTTTGGACAAAAAACAAAGGGTCAGATTCCCAACAAGAGGCTGAGCGCAAAGGGGAACAACAACATGCACAAGAAAATAAATAGGCCACACTCCAGAATGCACAAGGTGGTATACAGCAGGGCTCAATTTCTCCTGGTAAAACCTTGGCCACTCTACAGACAATCATTTCACCAGGTAGGGTTTACCCTTCTCACCTCCTGAGTCCTGAGCATGCCACAACCTGTGGAACCCTTCCCTGTCCACTCCCACGAAGCTGAAGGGAAATGATTATATCGTGGTGGTGAACATTTTGGTTTGGGTTCCGTCTAATTTGCTCTGGCAAGGGTCCAGGTGACAGCGCTCAGGCGACTTTGGACATATCCCTGCTGGATCTGTTGTATTTCATGTGGCTCTGGACCAGATGGCCGGCAGCTTGTGCAGAGATGAGGGACAGCTCCCCAGCTAGGACCGCACCAGCCACCACCGTGGCAAGCAGCCTAGCATTCGATCCGGGGGATTCCCTGTTCGCGCCCTTGACGCCAAGTAGGTCCAAGCAAGCCGACTGTGAGGCCAGCTGCGTGCCTCCACCAACTGTGCCCACCTGCGTTTCGATCATCACAACACGCCCGTCAGTTTGTATATAAGTAGTTGGTGCATGTGAGGTAGTATATGATATTGATCCAATTATGTCCAAGTGGTCACTACAGGCGATGGACGCCTTCTTCGACAATAACAGACACAACCTAACAAGATTAAGCCACTAATAAGACAGATAACAGCTGATTTAACTATAGCTGGATGATTGCAAAAACAAGAGCAACAGCCGAAACGGAATCGTTTAGGAAAACCAGGTGATGTAGCTATAATAAATAATGGCATTGGCAGATACAAGAGTTTATTCTACGGGACATGTAAGCATCGCTGAACTTGCCGGTTTTGTTGGTCCAACCTCTACTTATATATACTTCTTAATACTTAATGAGAACAAAATCAGGCCAATATCTGAAAGCAGTACAGCACTATACAGTCTATACTAAAATTTCCGGTTTCCTTATACAATCAAACTGAGGATAATTTAATTTGCAAGCAAATATTCACCTATTTGTATTGAAATGCAAATGCCTATGACCGGATCAACAAAAATGCTAATAATACTCATTTGTCCGGTATTTGTTACAATTTCCTATTCTAAGGGGAGGATGCCATCAAATTGTTTGAATAATTTACAGTGCGGTCATGGTTTATAGTAACAAAATCATTGAGACGAGGATAACCGAACAAGTGATAAATGACATTCAGCGATCAGCATAAACTTTAGATTGCTGCACTAAGAATATAAAGAGCAAGATTCATCATAAAGGATAATGTTGTTTCATACCTCGATAGATGGCATAGTAACGGAGATGTGAAGGTCTCTGCCATCATTTATAGCTTCCAACATGGTGATACACTGTGAGCTCTCCACGTTCTGTGCAGGATCCTGACCAGTGGCAATGAAGATAGCCGTTACAATGTTGCTTGCATGAGCATTGAAACCCCCAAGAGCTCCAGCAACTGCTGAGCCAGCAAGGTTCTTGATCACATTCAACTCCACGAGGGACTGAACGTTGGTCTTGAGAACTTTTCGGACAACTTCTTCTCTGATTACTGCCTCGCAAACCACGGACTTTCCACGCCCTTCAATCCAGTTCACAGCAGCCGATTTTTTGTCGGAACAAAAGTTGCCTGTTTTTTTAGGAAGTTTAGTTAAGCGATTGTATAGCACCATAGATATTAGAAAAAGGCAACTTTAAAAGGCTATCATTCATTTTCTCTGATACATACTTGTATATAAAAAATATAATTGTATTGATGATTAGGCATATCTTCTTTTAACTGCCAACACATCACTAAGGTCCTAAACTAGTTCAAGTACTGGAGGATTACATAAATCAATTGACACTTCAAAGGTTGGTACGTCGCTCCTTGCATGTACAGCGCAAAATCAGGAGACTCCTTTTACTCGTGTCGGTATGCCATGTCAAAGCGTGATTGTATATAATAGGAAAGAGGGATGAGGTGGCCTTGTCCAAAATTTCTTTTATGTGCATTTTCTATGTCCAAATTTCCTTTTGTGTGCATTCTCGTTCTCTCTTGAAAGCACTATGCATCAAGCGGTGGCAGCAAGGTGGCGGAATTGGACAAAAGGTAACCGCAACTACTACGAAAGGGAACAGCTGGAGTCAACATCAGCGTGGATCGAGTGATGACAATAACGGAATATCCAATAAAAATAACACCTAGGTTCATCTGTCTCTTTTCTAATGCATGACGTAGAAAAGAATTTAAATTTACAACGTAAACATCTATTTCATTAACTATGTAGACAAAGAATTGCATTACTAAATTAGGAGAATTATAGTCGTGCTATTATTCTCTAACGTATGTCATTTCATCCATCATTCTCACTAGGCATCAACTATCGAAGTTAGTAGAAGGCTCTCATAAGTCATAACTAGCCATCATCTATCAAATTCAATGGGACTACAATTTAATTCACAACAAAAAAGGAGCACATCAAGCTGACAGCTGAACTACAAGTCAACCTATAAAGGGAGAATAATAAAACTTGAGCGTATGAATTCGTGAGGTGTTAAGGATACCTGAGATGCTGACGACATCCATGTCAGGGAAGTCATCCTGCAGGTAGTCCAGCACGTTCTGGACGCCCTTGGAGACCATGTTCATCCCCATGGCATCCCCAGTGCTGCAGGTGAACCTCATGTACAGGTTCCTCCCAGCCATGGCGCACTTGACTCCTTGCAGCCTTGCAAATCTGCTTGATCTGCACAAACGTTTCCAAAAGAGCATGGTCACAAACTAAAGAACAGTACGTACGATCTATTTTTAGGTGAAAAAACATTGATGCGGCCACCAAATCATCCGACTAGGCAAGCATACAAGCAAACTTGGGTTAAAAAACATGGCTACTTTGATTGATGGGGATTGATTGCACAGAGACGTATAGTCGAACACAAGCCAGGCAGTGGCGTAATGCCATTTGCTGCGAGAGTGGAGCATGGGGCTGAAAGGGACAGACAATGGGGAAGTTTCAGTGTGTTGTTGTTACCTGTTGAAGACGACGTTGAGGGTGTCGAAGTTGGCCGGGTCCTCCAGGAATCCCTTGAGCTCGGCGGCGCGGCGGGCGGAGGGGAAGCGTGCGACGGGGGCGCGGGTCATCCCGTCGCGGTAGACGACGCTGGAGGCGCCGCCGGACTCGGCGATGGCCTTGCATCCGCGGTTGGTGCTGGCGATGAGGCAGCCCTCGGTGGTGGCCATGGGGACGTAGAGGCGTCGGCCGTCGAGGACGAGCGGGCCCGCGACGCCGACGGGCAGCTGCACGTAGCCCACGGGCATCTCGCAGCACTGGCCGAGGATGGACGCATAGTCGAAGCCGTCGAGCGGGAGGCCGTCGATCTCCCTGCCGGTGATCCGGCGCAGCGCCTCGCGGCGGATCCCGGCGGCCCTGCGGCAGTCGCCGAGCCTGGTCTCGAGCACGTAGGAGGGGATCTTGCCCGCGACGACCCCCGCGACGATCTCCTCGTCCTCCTCCGGCATTTTCTCCGGCGCGGCGCCGGCGCTCTGCAGCAGGGCGCACTGCTGGGGCGCGGGCGCGGGCTTCTGGCCGGAGGCGATGAGGAAGTCCTCGTCCTCGTCGTCGCTGTTGGAGACGACGGACTGCACGAAGGCGATGCCGAAGAAGCTGAGGAGGTAGATGAGGGAGGCGACGAGGCCGCAGATGGCGAAGATCTCGGTGAGCCCCACGACGTGGAGCGGCGTGGAGGTGCGGATCTTCTCCCGCCACCGGCGCATCAGGTAGGCGAGCGAGGCGGCGAAGAGCGCCGAGAAGATGAGGTTGGTGTGGCGGATCGGCAGCGGCAGCGCGTCCCCGGCCTGCACCCTCCCCTTCTCCCCCGTGCCCCGGCCGCGCGGGGCGGCGTGGGGGGCGGGAACCCTGCGGCGAACCTCCACAGCCATATGGTTGGGGCGGCGCTGGGCTCGTCGGCGGTCGGGTCCGGGGAGCAGTCGTGCCGAGCCGGGGGTTTGCGCTTGGGGATTTGAGAGATGGATCGAGCCGGTCCGGTGCGGTTTTAATAGCCTCTGCCCCGTACTGGTGCCGTCCCAATGACACGCTGGCCCTACTACGGTACTACCAGCCGCAGGTGGGCCCGCTGTCCCACCTGGCTTCGGGTGTCTTTTGTTTCCTTCTTCTGGCTCCCTGCAGCGTGGGCCGTTGGGTCTCCGAGTGTTCCGTTTCCTTCTTGCTTCTTCTAGCTTCTGCTTCTTCCTACCTGCCGTGTCCTATGTAAATAAGGCAATTCGAACATTAAAATGTTTCTTTTAATACAAAAATTAATTTGGTTTCCTGATGTATATGCTTCTACCATACAAAAAATATGTTTAAAATTATTAAAAAAATTAGTACATAATTTCCCACCAAATTTTGTCTTGTTTTACACGGGTCAAAAGACAAGTCGATTTTTTCACGGAAATATTTTGTGCTACGATGCATGTGAAGATGTACACATGAATGTTTTGTTTAAAAATTTTAGCCATTCAAAATGTATCAAAGATGTATTTTAAAATGATGGGAGCACCCAAGGGCCAAAACGTTACTCCTTCTTTTTATTTACTTGGATCTGCTCGTGGGTATTTCCGGTCCTCCCTGCTCTGTTTGGGCGAAGGTAACCCTAGCGGCCACACTTATTTAGTCTAAGCTAGCTATTTGTCCTTTCCTATTTCACCTCGTTAGCCAACATATGAATGAAAATTGCATAGAACTGAATTTTTAACAGCTAGCGAAACAGCACTACCTAAGAAATCACATAATTCACATGCCATAGTACGGAACCAAAGTGCAAAAGGACATGGGTTTTGTACGGAATTGACAAATTAAGATAGGGTAAGATCACACATCGCGTTGGAGGATGGTCATTGGCTTCTTCCCAAAACAACTAGGGTTTGCTGGGGCCCATGATGCTCAAGTCGGCCAACATGACTCGGTTATCCCCGTGTGAGCAATTTGGCTCGAGCCTCAATGAATTTTGATCGAGCATTGCTCTCTTGAACTTCAGGATCTCTCTTTTGGAGGTTAGTGAAACTAGCACATATGGCATCTTTCCCATAGCATCCATTCTCATCCCTCTTGGCATTTGTCTCCTCATTCTCGGCCATCAACTTCTTTAATGTCTTATGCAATGCAAGTGCCAATGCATCATGCTTGGCCTTGTGCCCCCTTGGCCGAGATGCACTGCCACCATGCCTTGGGCCACCCGTGCTGTGACCATCCATTTTAACATAAATGGCCGATGATTCATTGCTACGCCCGTGCTTGAGAGCCTTTTTGTATGTACCATAATATAGTTCCCACTTGGGACACGCCTTGATCTCAATCCAGCAATGGCACAACGTGAAATTTTTGTTATCATATCGCTCCTAGAAGTAGTCCAAAGCTCGGGGCATCTATACATATGAAATCCATTAGATATACTCACATATGCAACATACATTAACACATTTGAAATTAATGACCAAGGTTTTACTATGTCTTGAACGCTGATGTGCTCACGGGCCGTCCTAGCACATGCTCGTATCTATGTACCGTAAGATTTGTTGCACTCCGCTTCGATAAATTCCCATTTATTTAAAATTGGGACTTGGTCTCGATCACTATGAATAATGCATGGAGAGAAATTCTTACGCTCATAAAAGAACTTGGTAACCTTCCGTTAACATGTCTCCCCTTTTTTCTTGGCATCGCAAATTGGATCTTCGCTAAGTGTCATCCAAGCCTCGCAAAGGCACTTGTCCTCCTTGACCGTGCATCCTCGTGTCCATCGGGCCTTTTTTTGTGTTGCAACATCGACATTATCCATAATGGATCATCCATATTGACGACATTATCATCCGTAGCGGTGGCATTGTCCATAGAGTCACCATCTTGCCCAAACAACGGCTCCCCATCAATATTGTATGAGTTGTTGCAAACATAACGGGCTGCCCGTTGCGCATCTCATTTGTTGAGGAGGTTGCTGGGCACGGGCAAGTTCATCTACGGAATCACCCGTGGCCTTTTGCTAGTCTCCTACTCTGAGTCATCGGAACACGAGTGCGGTTGAGGTCGATGGCAGGCGTTATCCAACAGTATGGCTTGGAAGAGGTATCCGGCGACAATCATGAGCCGCCCGCAATCCCAAATACGTTCGAACAGTTTTGATCCGTTTGCGTCAAACCGATGAAGATACTATATCTGTAATCTGTAATCCGATCAAACCGGATCAGATTTTCCGGCACTAATCCGTGGGTTGCGTTGCGTTGCACACGTCGTTCCAAGGTGGGTGCCCATGGCGCTACGTGCTCAATCGATCCTTCGCTCGCACACGGTGTACCTATTTTCTTATAAAGCGGTGGATCGATCCGATGCTGGTTTGCGATCTTTGCGCTTCAGAGAGTGACGCGGAATACCTACATGCATGCCACAAATCCAAGTTTGGACCTGTCACCTGGCCACCTGGCCAGTTTCTTCCAAGTTCCACAGCATGTTTTTTTGTTTCCCTTCCGTTCGAGAAGAAGGGTCACCAGCTGCGTGTGACTTTCTTGGCTTTGGTGGACCGATTAAAGACCAATGTGTATGGAGGCACTAGGCAGCTGCACTGCAAATGTTGCGACTGCTAAATGACAGGGCCCGTACACAAGTAGACGTGCATACAGATGCTTGAGATAAAACTGCATGCATGATTTACTCTTTTTTTTAGATGATGATTTACTTTTTTTTTTAGCAACCACATATTTCATTAATCAAACATCAAGTTACATGAAACAACACATGTGGAAACTAAAAGACAAACCGGGATAAAATGATTATCCTGAATTTGCAGATAAAAACCTAAAAGATCGAGAAATACAAAACGATCTCTAGGATTTCCTGCAACAACCGTAGCCAGCGGCCGCCGTCCAATTCCAACGCCGCCGAGACGAACGCACGAAGAGACGCCGAACCTCCACCATTGCAAGATCCAAAAAAGCACCATCGCCAACGAGGCTTTGTGAGTCGATGAACAGGCCTGCTGCAAACAGTGAAGCAGACTCTGTAATCTGAATGCGCACCAAGCTGTTACATACGTAAATTTAATTATGTCGCGAGCAAATCTGGCACCTAGAGTTCAACGGCGTCGTCTTCTTTCTTGAAGAAGGGCTCGGCGACATCCATGGGGATTATAAAGTTATAGTACTTCATTGCATGATCTCCTTAGCTCCAGCCGTTTTTCTTAATCTGTTTTCATGTTTACCTGAGCCATTTTCACTATGTTTTAGCTAATAGTCGATGGCAAATTATAAAATAAGCACCTCACAACATAGTTCAGCGACTGCAGATTAAGCCTAAATCCGAGCATGCATCTAGGGCAACAATGCCCAAAGGCAATCCACGGGCTCTGTCGCACACGGCTCAGACAAAAAAAACCTTACGAGTTCAACGAGATGTGTTTTTTTTTGTCCAGAAGTGTTCACCGGTATATGACTACCTAGGATTTGGATTGGTTAAATTGTGATGTTCGAACTCGAATCCAAAACCTAAATTGTGAAGGCCGAACGATACCCAAGATAAACTGGAAGTGTGCTAATGTTTCTTAACCAAATCACCATTTGGTAGGACTGACTTGAGGGTTGTCGACGTGGTTTTGCTATTTTTTTAATTTGATTGCACCATGCATAATAATAACGCAAATAATAGATAAGTTAAGCTTCTTTTTTCCTTTTTTAGTTTTGTCAAGATAAGTTTCCGCGTTAATGATATACATCTATACTCAAATAGTAGATAAGATAGGCTTTTTATTTTCCTTTTTTAGTTTTGTCAAGATAAGTTCCCGGTTAATGATATACATCTATAGTCAAATAGTAGATACGATAAGATTTTTGATTTCCTTTTTTAGTCTTGTCAAGAGAAATTCATGTTCTGTGGTATACATATATACTCAAATAGTAGATAAGATAAGCTCTTTTGTTTTCCTTTTTTAGTTTTGTCAAGATAAGTTTCCGGTTAATGATATACATCTATACTCAAATAGTAGATAAGATAAGCTTTTGGTTTTCCTTTTTCAGTTTTGTCAAGAGAAATTCCTGGTCAATGGTGTACATGTATATACTCAAATAGTAGATAAGATAAGCTTTTTGTTTTCCTTTTTTAGTTTTGTCAAGATAAATTCCCGGTTAATGATATACATCTATACTCAAATAGTAGATAAGATAAGCTTTTTGTTTTCCTTTTTTAGTTTTGTCAAGATAAGTTCCCGGTTAATGAGATATACATCTATACTCAAATAGTAGATACAATAAGATTTTTGTTTTCCTTTTTCAGTTTTGTCAAGATAAGTTCCCGGTTAATGATATACATCTATAATCAAATAGTAGACACGGTAAGCTTTTTATTTCCTTTTTCAGTTTTGTCAGGACAAATTCGTGGTCAATGGTATGCATCTATATACTGAAGTAGTAGATAAGATAAGCTTTTTTATTCCTTTTTTAGTTTTTTCAAGATAAGTTCCCGGTTAATGATATACATCTATACTCAAATAGTAGATAAGATAAGATTTTTGTTTTCCTTTTTAGAAAAATTCAAGATAAGTTCGCAGTTAATGATATACATAACATCTATAATCAAATAGTAGATACGATAAGATATTTTATTTCCTTTTTTAGTTTTATCAAGAGAAATTCTTGGTCAATGGTATACATATCTATACTATTATATTAAAGTTCGGGATGATGTGTCACTTTGATATCAAATATTGAAAAAATCATGACCGTTAAAACACCCTCAAACACACCCACCAAACACTAAAATAATCATAGCCGCCAATCCCCTTGTGCGTCCCTCCCATTTAAACGTGTGTGACAACTTGAAAAGGAAGCACGTGTTAAGGAAGTATTATGTACCACCAATCACGGTAATTTAAAGGATCGTGGAAAAGCAAAATGCTGCAATCTAAAAACTGTTGGAGATATGCCCAAGAGGCAATAATAAAAGTGTTTATTGTTATATCTTAGTGTTCATGATAAATGTTTACATTCTATGCTATAATTGTATTAATCGGAAACATTAATACTTGTGTATTATGTAAACATAAAAGAGTCCCTAGTAAGCCTCTTGTTGAACTAGTTTGTTGATTAATAGATGATCATGGTTTCCTGATCATGAACATTGGATGTTGTTAATAACAAGAT
>NC_061512.1:230204268-230228480 GCF_022539505.1 Lolium rigidum | reverse complement strand
GATACACCCCCTATACTTGTGGGTCATCAGGGGCCGAGCTACACATAGCTATTTATTTGTAATCATTTAGATATATTTAAATTTTAGAGTCAATCTATAAGAAAAAAAATCACATACCAATGATATATACAACAAATGTAAAAATCTCAATACAAACTACTCCATTTGTATTATAGACTACACAAAAAAATGTAATAAAGGAATTTGTACTGATATTTAAACATTGTAATTTACCACTACATTTTTTCAATTTTTAAAATTTTAAAATATAGTTTTCAAAAGTTAACAAATCTACATGTTGCTTTGTCTCCATTTGTCCATTTCCCTCATTTTTTTAGCTTTCTTTACTTACAGTTCAAAATAAAAACTAGTATCTTTACTTAGTCAAAAGGCAGCGCAATAATGAGCGTTACTTTTTTTTTCCGTTGACATGAAAGAAGCGGACTTCATTTGTTTTCCATGCATGCTCGAGCTTTCGGTGCGGCTGCTGCGGTCGATTCATCACGAATTGAAGACCCGTTATATACCAGGTCGTAGTGTGGCCGCAACAGGGTGGGCATCTCTTGGCTGCCGGCGTAGTACACCGAATGTTTGACCAAACGTCATGGACTCATGGCTGCCGTGCAGACGGCCTTTCTAGCTACGTGCATGGAACCGTTGTATGATAATGGAGCGGAAAGTTTCCGACTTTTCCACGGAAAAATAAAAATGGAATGAAAATATGAAAATGGAAATAAAATTTTGCAAAACGGAAGCGGAAATGAATTGTTTTGGCGGAAACAGAAACAAAAAAAAGAACAACATTTTCCGCTGGAACAGGCGGCTAATATGGAATTACCGTTTTAGGGCTTGATATGCATCACCCATTCCAACATGCCCATATCATGACCTTCCCAAGCCGAACTTCCAAAGCGTCTCTTCCCAAAATTGCGATCATGTAATTCCTTCATGCATCCGAGGAGGCTTCCAAGGTTTGACCTTCCCTTATTTCATAGTAAATCAAGGTTCAGGCTAAAGTTAGGGAATAACTTTGTTCGCTTGTCTGAAGGCTTAAGATTTTTTTTTGCATGATTCAAGAGTTTTCTTGGTTCCGGCCAATATCTGCAGCACTCCGTGTCCGCACCGTATTTGGTTTCTATTTGTTTCTGACAATATCTGGTTCCGTCTTTGTTTCCGGGGTTTTTGTATTTATTTTTTCTTCCGCAAAAACATGTGAAAACAAATGTGGCACCACTCAGTTCCGTCCGTATCCGCTATGTTTTCATCCCTTCGTGTGTTACGGTTCTCTCTCGGCTGACTTCATCCCTATTCACTGCGTGCATGAATAATTGTGCGTTTTCCTTTTTAGAAGTTAAATATTTTTAAATTTCACTAAGGATTTAGTGATTTACACAAAATAGCAAGACATCTGGGATCAAATTAATATATTACTGCATTGAAATACATGGTAAGATGAATCTATCGATATTAACTCAATATCACAAAAGGTACTATTTTTTTCTATCGAGTCGGTCAAAGTTAATAAAGTTTGATTTAAACACTTATTTGAGGAAGGATGGACTACAACCTAGTCAAGCTCGATCAGGATGGACGTAGATGCATCGATGCATGGAGATGGTGGATAAGATGATGCATGCTATGCATTTATGTACTGACACCCGCGAGGTTAACCCTTTAGCTCATCCTTGATTCTAAAGGTAATAAAACAAATATGGAATACGAACTTTATTACTAGCAATTTGTGATTCATGCCTTTACTGTAAAGTTGAAGGTGTCCTTTTGGATTTGATGTTGCGTCTAACATCAACCTTTGTCACGTTTCTCGGTCCCATGGCCTCGTCGGCCTGCTCCCAAAAGCCGGGGGACGATGGAGATGCTCGTGGCTACGTCCACCTTCCTAGCTTCCATGGCTTCGTCGTTCTACTCCCGGTGCTTGCATCCTTGAGAACCTCCTCAAGAACAAGTTCACCGACTTTCCCAAGGGCCCCTACTTCAGAGACACCGTGTTTGACTTCCTTGGTGACGACATCTTCAACATCGACGACTTGGTGTGGAGGGCACATCAAAAGGCGGCCAGCCTCGAGCTCCGCATGTTCACGACGAGCTCGATGGTGGAGCTTGTGCACCAACGGGTGCTCGGCCGTCGTAACTGTGTTCAAGTGTGGTGGTGTGAGGTAACTTCACCACATGAAGAAGATGCGAGAATCAACGTGTGTAGAAAGGCAACCAATCAAAGGCGCTCCAACAATGCGACACAAACCACCAAACAAAGTCGATAACGTGGCTTTTAGCTTGTTTTTCCGCCATCCCCCCGGAAGCAAAGAAAGGGTGCAGGCAGCCAATCACGCCATTTGTTTCATGTCTTTTTGGCTCCCTTTCTCCTGAAATCAATTTTGCATCATAGGTGTAGATGTACCCACTGCTGGAAAACCATATTTCAGAATGTCCAAAAATTCCGAAAAATGTCCAATTCTATACTCGACAAAGTTTCGCGAAACAACAATATTTTTTGCCGCCTGTGCAAGAAAGACAATTTTTGGTTCTCTAGAATAGCTTTTCACGATACATTTGATTTGTCTTTTATATAGATCACATAAAATGTTTCTTCGTTTGCGAGCTAACGAATGCTACAAATAAAGTGGGCCGGCAGTCGCACGACACAGTCAAGGAGATCGATCGAACGTCCATGTATGCATGTGTGGTCGCCATCCAAGATCGGAATCGGATGGTGGGGCTTCGTGGCTTCGTGCAGCATGCTAGCATTGCGCGGTATTGCCATGCTATGTCTACAGCAAGGAGTTATGTGCCATTACGACTCGCCGTAATCTTGGACAGTCTCGTCGGTCTTCTGTCTGGAAGCTCATAGTAATCTCGAGCACGACTGATCTCTCATCGGCTCTTCCGTTTTTGGCAGCGTACGTGTAAACACATCGATGGATGTGTTTAGCTGCTATAATTAAAGACTTGAAAAAATGACGTCGAAATTTTATCCGATGCTCCGAAACAGGGCGCTTGACGGTGACACTGACACGTACGTAGGGGGTTCAGATAGTACAAATTAGCTACAGAGGTGTAGAGAGCTCAATTTTGTTGATCAGTTAAGCCATGTCCTTGAGACGAAGTAATGTATACGTAACCCCAACCCAACTACGTTACACGCGACCTGATCGATCGACCTCAGTTTCCGGCGATCGACAGATTGCGCGGCATGGATGGATGTGTACTGAGGAACAGAGGCGGTGGATTGGGCATGGCTCCATGCTAGCTACTGTTTGAGATGTACCTATTGATATGAGCACATCGTACGCGGTTGACTTGGTTACGAACCTAGGTGCCAGTCAAGGCGATCAGTACACCACACCGGTGCTACAAATACAGTGGGCCGGCGGTCGCACGACACGGTCAAGGCGATCGATCGAACGTGCATGCATGTGTGGCCGCCAGCCGAATGAATGCGCCGGGACGCCCGGACGGCGCCACGGCGGCGGCATGCATGCAGTTCGGGCGACGGCCGGCGGGAGTGATCATCGAACACGACGCGCTAAGTTTAATGGGCCGACCGATCGAGCTTGAGCAGCTGGGAAGCAACACGTAACTGTACAAGGCTACAAACCTAGCTCCGTTGCGCTTGCATGCACCGCACGTCGGCGGCTTCCGCCGGAGCACTCGGCCCAGCTAGCTCCATCGGCGTGTTTTTCTAATCGGGCACCGCCCGGCCGGTAGGTGTTTTCTGTAGGGAACATGAGAAATGAAAGTCCTGTGCTATATTACGGTTTCTTTTTTGTTTAGTGCTATTTTACGGTTTCTTTTGTTTATCTTACTACTATTTAGTAGGCCACCGCGTGTCTCACGCCAGAGTGGTACGTGCGCACACTGCCGAGCACGAGCTGGCATAGCATATTTTGCTATTATGTACTTACTTATGTTTCTCATATGATCTCATCATTATAGCTGCGCTTCTTTTATGTTTACAATACTCCTCTTAAGTGGCATTCAGTCAAAGAATCGTATCAATAATGCTATATGGCATAATCAATTACTACAGAAGACAAGACTTTGTCGTGCTTATTTGTACGACAAAGGGCCTATGCACGGCACCGTGCGATGCCGCACGGCAAAGGTCGCACGGCAATGCCATCGATGGCAAAGACTTCTTTGCCGTGCGCCTCACCAATGTTGCACGGCAAAGGCTTTACCGTGCGACGCTGCACGCATGCACGGCAAAGGTCGCTTCTTTGCTGTGTGCCAAACATGTTTTATCTAAAAAAAAGGCCCCAAACTGGCCGATCTAGGATTCGAACCTATCGAACCTAGGACACAAAGTAGGGAAAGCATGCAACCTTGCCACTGGGTTAAGTGTTCATTTGTTGATAATTATACCACGCCACCCCTTTTAAGCCGAGAAGAAATTCAGTTTTTACATCTTTGTCGTGCGCTTACACTAGGCAAAGGCTTGCTTTGCCATGCATTTGTTAAAAACACTAGGCAAAGGCGTTTACGACGATGCCTTTCGTGTTTTGCCGTGTTCGACGGCTTTACCGTGCGCCTTGATACGGCTTTGCTGTCGACATTTTCTTTACCGTGCACCTTGAGGGGTCTTTGGCGTCCAGATGTCTTTGCCGTGCGTTTTCTTCATTCTTTGGCATGCCGCCATTCTTTGTCGTGCAGTTTCATGCCATCGAACGACAAAGACTACTTTTCCGTGTGCTTACACTAGGCAACGATGTGCCACACGACAAAGGCTTTTTTTCCCCATAGTGAATTAGATGCACATTTTGTTGTCAACAAATGAGATCTGATTATTGGGCACGCGTTTTGCAAGGCGTGCCGCCAACTCTTTCGTGCCGGGATATACATAGTTAAAAGTTTCATGGTGCACATGTTATCATTTTGTATGTATAGATATATACTAGAGCAATAATGCTTGACCTACGGAGGGTCTATTACGGAAATTATCTTACGGGACTACGTGCATGTTGTTGGTTGGTTATCTGGTTTTAGCATCCCGAGATTGCCCGTAACCTCCTCTGATTTTCCACCACGTCATCCCGTAGCCAAATTCCGTAGATTGTAGCCCGTAAGTGTAGAGTCCATGTGAAAACAGCTGTTTTTTTAGATCACAACCGCTGTTAGGTGCGATCGAGCTACCTGCATGCATCACACAACACAATCGTTCAGCGCTTGATCACGCATGCGTTAACTGGCCGATTGCACGTTCCGCCACGCTGGAACATCTATGCTACAAGAGCGATCTACTGCTGTTACATGATATAATAGTACCCCCTCCGATCCATAGTATTGTCACTAAAATGGATATATATACAATTAAAATATGTCTAAATATATCTATATTAGTGTTAAGTAATATGAACTGGAGGGAGTAATTAAGTAGCACGTTACTGCAAATGATATACTACCAAGGTTTAAAATAGCGCACAATTTCTTCGCCAGTAGCTCGTGCTATAGCATATTTTTGGCAGTCCACGCTAAATTTTAGTACAGTAATTTTGCTCGCTAAGATGCTATTTGCGAAATAGCATATTATACCACACTAAAACATCATAGCGTTACATTACTATTTTTTTATAGTCTATCGGTACAAGGGTTTGAGTTTTCCTAGTTAAGAATAAAAGAAACTTCTTTTTATTTAACCAAACGTCATGGACTCATGTCTACCGTGCAAATGGCATTTCTAGATACGTGCATGAAACCGCCGTGTCCAGCCTTCAATGCATCACTTCCTGTCTTTTGGCGCTCTCTCTGCTTATTTTAGAGTAAATCTAATAGTATGGTCAACTATTGGGTGTAAGTCAAGTGCTATATTATATATATAGCGAACATAGAGCTAGCATGTATGATAGTGAGCGAAAAAAATATATACTACTTTTTCAACGTATCATCCACATGAAGAAGCTATGCCTAGATGCATAATAATGAGAGATTATTACACTAGAGAGCGGAAACAATGATACCTTCTGCCTTGTACCTGTTTTCCCGTCATATTATTTTTATGCATCCTATTTCTTCTCTAAGTTTTATTCAAGTAGGTAAACAATACACAAATGAAAAATAACAAGAATACAGTTAGTGATACTTGTTGTAAGTGTGGATATGTAATTCAAAACAACAAAAATAAAACTAGCTAGACACACAGGCTCCACGTTTATGCTACTAGTATCTTACTAGTGCTCAAAAACAATGTTTGAAGTTTGGCAAACCGAGAGGATGTTGGAATAGAAGGGATGCCTTGGGAATTTCAACACTTTTCGATCTTCAGTGCTCGGCCAGGCTTCAATACTCCATGTGCCGTGTGTTTTGGTTCTCTCTCCGCGGACTTTGTGCTGGGAACCTCAAGCTAGTGAAGCTCGGCCGGGATGGGCGTAGACGCATGAATGCATTCATGGATACTAGTGCAGCTATGCGGTGCACACTCAAGGTCTCATGGACTGTGGTTCGTGGTCTCATGTATCAACATCGGACGGCGATCGGATGGCCGGCACCAGCAGCATTAGTGCGGCATTGCCACATGCTGTCTACAGTCTACAGGCAGCAGCTACGTGTCGCCGCCATAAGACAGTCGTCGGTGTTTTGGCTGCGACCGAGTGCACAGTGCTCTCGAACGGACGAACACGAGTGATCTCTTCCATCGGCTCTTTAGGTTTGGCAGCGTACGCGTAAATACAAATGACGCGTCTTGAGCGTGCTAAGAGCATCTCCAGTCGCGTCCCCCAAACCGTCCCCCAAAGCGATTTGGGGCGCGCCGGACAAAAAAAGCGTTCCAGCCGCGTCCCCCAAAGCCCTTTTTTGTCCGGCGCGCCCCGATACGGTGTCCGGCGCCCGAGCCCGTCCCCGTCCCACAGGGACGCACCGGGGACGCCGGACACAACGAAAGCGAGGCGGGCTCCCACATGTCGGCGACTATTTGCATAAACCGTTGGTTCGCGCCTCTTTTCTCGTCGCTCCTTCCTTCCCGCGCCTCCCACCCCACCGCCGCCGCCGGATTTCCCGGCCGTTTGGGCGTCCTGATCCGTGCCGCGAGTCGGCACCGTTGTCGCGGCCGGGGCTCCCGCCGGTCGTGCCGCCGCCGCCGCGTCGCCGCCTCCCGTAACGCGCCGTCAAATCCGCCCCACCTCCGCGCACGAAGGTGCTCGACGACTTGCCGTGTAGGCGCGATTGGTCGCTGTTTGTTGCGTCGTCCGCCTCGGCGCAATTTTAACCATTGATTTTGCTTTAGCCATGGACAGCGACGATGAGATGGTTGCCCCGCCGCCGGAGGACGAGCAAGCGTTCGACGACGACCCGCGGGAGCATTTGCCGATCATCGCCTCCCTCCAGGACATGCTTGACGCCGAGGCGGAGAAGAGGAAGAGAGCCGCGCCGCGGAGGATCAAGGCCGGGAAGAAGGAAGTCGAAGCCCCGGCAGAGGATGGAGGGGCATGCCATGCTGCACAACGACTACTTCGCCGACGGGGCAACACATGCCGACAATTTTCGGCGCCGGTACAGGATGAGCAAGGGCCTGTTCATGAATATCCTCCACGGCGTTCGAGAGTTCGACCCCTACTTCAAGCTCAAGCTCGACGCCGTAGGCGTTCTCGGGTTCTCATCCATTCGAAGTGCACCGCCGCCATGAGGATGCTTGCATACGGAGCACCTGCCGATACACGGGACGACTACCTTCGCATGAGTGAGTCTACCGCCATTGAGTGCATGTACAAGTTTTGCCGAGCTGTGGTGGGAAAGTTTGGCAAATACTACTTGAGAGGGCCAACCGAGGAAGAGACTCGCAAGGATCATGGCACAAAATGCTGCCGGAGGATTTCCCGGAATGCTTGGAAGCATCGATTGCATGCACCGGGCATGGAAGAACTGCCCGTTTGCTTGGCAAGGTATATACAAAGGGCGTCATGGATATTGCAGGTGTGGTGCTTGAAGCTGTGACAGATTATGACTCGTGGATTTGGCATTCTTTCTTTGGCATGGCGGGATCACACAATGACATCAACGTGTTGCAGCGGTCTCCGGTGTTCAAGCAGACTAGTGGAAGGGCATGCTCCACCATGCAACTATGAGATCAATGGCCACCAATATACCAAAGGCTATTATCTAGCCGATGGTATATATCCAAAATGGGCCACTTTTGTCAAAACAATCTCGAATCCATCAAGTCCGAAGAATTCTCACTTTGCTACACGACAGGAGGCTTGCAGGAAGGATGTCGAGCGGGCATTTGGTGTGCTTCAAGCACAATTTGCCATTGTCCGGCACCCTGCTCTAAGCTGGTCTCACGACCAAATGTGGGAGGTGATGCAGGCTTGTGTGATCATGCACAACATGATCATCGAGGATGACCGCAAGAATCATGTTAGGTCACATGTTGGTCCCTATGAGTGTCAAGGACCTCTCGCGGAGGTTGATCATGAGGTGCCTGCAGATTTTGTCGATTTTGTGGTCATGCACGCAGAGATCCGTGACAAGCAATGTGCATGAGCAACTTCAAGCTGATCTCGTTGAGCATTTGTGGAGGATCAAAGGAAATACCGTGGCACCTTGATGTATCATCTAGCCCTTTTTATTATATTTGATTACTTGTTTTATTGTTTATTGTAATTTAATTTGAAAACAATCCTCGAAAACATTTTTTTTATATGCTACATTTGATATAAATGGTTTATGTGTTAAAAAAATTATTTTAAATGTTTGGGGGCGGCGTTTGGGGGACGCGGCTGGGGAGCGACGTCTCCCAAACGCGGCACGAACAAAACACGTCCCCCAAACGCTCAATCCGGCGCGCTTTGGGGGACGGTTTGGGGGACGCGACTGGAGATGCTCTAACAGGACTTCAAAAATGACGTGCAAATTCCATCAGATGCTCGGAAACAGGGAGCCTGACGGGGACACTGACACGCACGGGTTCAGATAGTGGTTCAAACTAAACTACAGAGATAAGCTCATGGAGGTTGGTTCACTATTCCATTAATTAAGCCGTGTCCTTGAGACAGAGTAATGCACGTAACTCCAACCTGACAGACCTCATTTTTTCAGGACAAATCGTGCGACGTACGTGGATGTGTACTGGTACCTGTCGTCGTTTGGCCGTTTGCTTTGGGCATGGCCGGCCGGCAGCGCTCCATGCCGGCACTACAGTTTGTAGATGACTATGTATGGACATGAAAACGTTGACGTTGTACGCGCCAGACTTCAATACGAATGCACAATTACCAATGGTAAGAAAATCGGTAATCGTTAACTACTCGGTCGGCTTGGGAGTAGCGATTAACCGGAATTCGGACGATTAACTGATTTAATCTGTCGGCTATTAATCGGTGTAATCTACACAAATTAGCACGTAAAAAACAGTTTGTATAAGAAAAATAATAGTATATGAGCCTCTATATGTCTGTCCCTACTTCTCTAGAGTCTAAAATCCCAGAAAAACATGGATGCTTCTCCTCCGTGATCTAATCTTCAAGGTCACGAGCGAATCAGGATCCACTAGTCGAAGCCGCGTTTTTTCCTTCCACTTTTTATCCTCTCACATCTGAAGTTTATCTTCTCCCACCACCTACCTAGGGCACGTCCCCTCTTACACCTCAACCATCTAACCTATTGAAGGCACCCTTGAGCTCCTGCACGAGCTACTCAAGGTGGTCGAGCTCCTGTATCTAGGCAACTAAGAGTAACTGGTCTCGGAGGGCAAGGAACTACTTGGCGACAACGGAATTCGAGCTGTTGGAGGCTGCAATCAAGCGGGAGCTTTGCAAAACCTACTTTATTGGGGAGGGGTAGCGCCTGTACTTATGCATTGAAAAGTTTATAACTTTTTTGACCAAGTGCAGTAGTTAATCGGGGACATACCTACTAATCAGACTTTCGTTACGATTAATCGGGCTAAAGGATTAACACAAGAGATTAATGGTAATCGATACGGTTAGGCCCCTAGTAGCGATTAATCGGCCTAGTAATCGCTGAATTGGCCTAGTTTTTGAACAGTGATAATTACTAGGTACTTCTAGATTCAGTGTACTGGAGTACCACACTAGTGGTGCTACAAATACAATGGGCAGGTGAACGACGACACGGCACACACACAGTCACAGCGATCGGACGCGTTCGATCCGCACGTGCACGCTTGTGTGGCCGCCAGCCGAATGAATGCCACGGCGCAACGACGGCGGTCAATGGATCCAAGGTCGGCCGGACTGATCATCCAACACACCAAGTGTGAATTCTAGGGCGTGTTTGGTAGTACGAAGGCCAAGGCCCTTTTGCCAGCACCGCACCGGGGAAACAAAATTGGGCCCCGCATTATTGAGTTAGACGGGTTTTAAAACACCTCCAAGCCTGCGCCTAGAGGATCGGCCAGATCAACCGTTTTCATGGAACCCGCCCCATTCTCAGTGCTAGCCTTCACTCATGGGGATGGATGGCAGAGACGCCACGTCCCTTCGAAAACACGCTCCATAAATCACCTCACAGCCTCACACCTTCCTCTCACTCCTACTTTGACTCTCAGCCCAACCTATCACACCGAAACTCGGTAGTTGCACTACCGCTGCCAAATCCACCTCATCAAAGAGAGGAGGAGAAGCGGGATCAGACGACGACGACACCGACCATGACAACTTGCTTCCTATAATGCGAACAGGTCCTACACCGTGAGTACCAGCGCAACCTCGACCTCATTATCGACATCATCGACATGCAATGGCGGTAAGAATGTCACCATCTTCATAGCCTCTTCATCATGGATCTACGCGAACAAACACATTTGTGTAGTATGCTATGACATGCGACTACTACGAAAACAAGCAAGCCCCAAGATTGCTATGAGTGGCGCACTATAGATGGGATGCACCATCGCTACTCGCTAGGCCTAGTTGACACATCTCGTAGACATAACACTGCCGCACTGGGAGGTCTTCTGAAAAATAGGACCACTTAGCATGACTTCCAGGCGAGGAGGTCAAATGACGTCAGCGTTTAGAAACCCAATTCATACTTGGAGGGGATTCGAATACAAAATACTTCCATAGTATTGCCAATAGCATACAAAAGAAGAAACTTGTTTGATATTCTGGTTTAAGAAGAGGGTACGATTGAGGGACATAAGCAGATTAAGTCATATATCAGTAATTATTACAAGTGTTCTTTTGGAGCACTAGAAGAAGGTAACTTCTCTGTCAATGAGTCTCGAACAAACGACATCCTCCATGGTTAAGATGAGAACAATAACCTACTTACTGCCCCCTATACAAAGGAGGAAGTAAGAAAGGAGTTTTTTTTTTCAAATGGAACACAGCAAGGTCCCTGACCCCGATCGATGGCTTCTCGACTGAGTGCTATCAGAATTTCTGGGATATCATCAAATTAGAACTTCTAGATTTTTTCAGCTTTCTTCATAGTGGACAACTGGAATTGTCCAGCTTGAATTTTGGTAAAATAATTTTATTACCTAAGGTTAATGGAGAAGAAAGGATCCAACAATACAAGTATATTTGTCTTCTTAATGCTTGTTTTAAGTTTTTACCAAGGTTTCTAGAATAATCCTGAACATGGTGGCTGACCATGTGGTCTATCGTCTACATCTGGGCATGGGCAGCCCGGCCCGGACGACCCGGCCCGAAAATCCCGGGCCGGGCCGGGTCGGGCTTGCACTTCGGGCCGGGCTCGGGCTTGATTTTTGAGCCCGAATGTCGGGCCGGGCCGGGCTCGGGCTTGTAGTTTTCGCAATTTAGGCAAGATTCGGGCCGGGCTTCTCGGGCCGGGCCGGGCTTTTGCCCGTTCGGGCCGGGCTCGGGCTTGATTTATAGGCCCGACGGTCGGGCCAGGCCGGGCTCGGGCTTAGCATTTTACGTTCGGGCTTTTTCGGGCTTGGCCCGAAACCCGGCCCGGCCCGAGTTTTGCCCAGCTGTACTATCGTCTCACGTAACATCCTGGATCTTGTGGTTATCCTTTGTGTAACAGTTCACAACTACATAGAAAAAATTGAATGAGGTAATATAAAATTTTATTTGAGAAATTCTAAGACAAAGCTAAGTGGTATTTCTTCTAGCAGACTCTCCGAATGAAAGTTTTTTTGAACAACGACGTGCTTTAATCTACAACTTTGTATCGGCAGGTAGTGTATCCATTATAGTCAATGATGACATTGATAAATACTTGCACACTATGAAGGGGCTAAGACAAGGTGACCCATTATAATCAACGTTATTTAATAATGTGGTTGATATGCTCGTTGTCATGATTGAACACGTAAAATTAAGCTTGATGGCTAAATCGAAGGTGTGTAATCCCCCGCCGGAGGTGGCGGAGTAGGGCGCCCAAGCTTGTAGCCGGCGGTGGTGTAGGTGGTCGTCGAAGCAGCTACTCGGTTGTGGCGTAGTAGGGCGGGAGGTGGGCGTCGTAGGTCGGTGGTGGCGGAGCAGGGCGTCGGAGATTTGCCACCGTCGCGAGAGATGAGTGAAAGAAGGTGGACAAGCGAAATATGAGGACGGGATAAGGTGAAAAAGTGGAAGAGGAGGAGGGGAGAAGATAGAGAAATGGAAGAGGACGAGGGAGAAGGTGAAGAAAGGGTAGAAATGGAGGAGAGGAAAGTGGGAGGTATTTTTTTTGTTTTGAAAATTTTCAGATCTGATTTTTTTTGCACTAAAATCTAAGTCCTCCGAAAATTTCAATTTCCTTTTCAATTTTGCAGATTCTAAACAAATCCGTAATTTGACAAATCCGTAATTTGGAAGTAACTTTTTCTCGTAGATACATTTTCATACAATTTTTTTCATCGAAGGTCGTATACAAAATCAAAATCCATTTTTCTGAAAGATGTTGTCATATTGCAAAATAGGTCAAAATTCTTGTTTGTTAATTTTCCGAACAACTAGAACACATAACACATGCTATCTCGATGCATTTTAGTTTTGAAAGTTCTATGATTTTTTTTTTCAAAACTGAAAAGGCGATATCGATTCACGGAGTGGGGGAGAGAGGGGGGTGCAAATTCGTTCTATTAGTAGCAGAGATCCAAACTGAGGTACTCTACCAATAAGCGTTACTAGTCACATGAGCCTGTACGACGCATTGCAAGTATGGACATAGCAGTCGTGTGCCGCCATTCGAGCGCACTCCGAGAAGTTTCCGGACCAGAGTGAAGTTTGGGTCAACCTAGTAGTCGCATGCCCTACTCTCCTCTCCTCTACCAGTACGAGCACACTAGTCACGTGTGTTTAGACTGGTGTGCGAGTGAGCATCCTCCTATAGCGTTTTCCCTACTAGTGATGATTTTTCGCCCTGGAGATCGAGATGGGCTTGGGATTTATGACATTGAGGTCAAGAACAAGGCTCTCCTTGGTAAATGGATCGATTTTCAAGCTTCCTTATGAAAATTGGTTTTGCCAAGCCTTCCTTAGGACAAACTATGTTGGTTCTAGTGCTTTGTCTCAAGCTTATTGGAAGCTGGGTGACTCACACTTCTAGGCTAGAAAAATGGCGAAGAAGAATTTTTTTTTCCATATGGTAATTTGTCTATTTGGTATGGATTGGAAATTAGGTTCTGGGAGGATAAATGGCTAGGTAATGCCGCACTCCAAGAATAGTATTCGGCCTTGTACAACATTGAAAGACACAAAAGCGATATGTGCGGTAAGGTGATGAAACTTCTCCACCAAATGTGTTATCTAAAAGAGATCTCGTGGTCCTAGGCAAGCATCTTAGAATGATTTTTTCCAGCATCTGTATTTTGTCCATTTGACTTAGGGGTCTGATGGATTTTGTTGGAATCTTTATTAGAGTGGTAAATTCTAAGTAGATTCTATGTATAATTTTTTTATCCAAATGAGGTGCCAGTTGATAGCAATAAGGAAATTTGGAAAATGAAGATCCCGGGGTTTTGCATGATATCTTCGTCGTGGATAATTCTTACCAAAGATAAGAAATATACAATTTGCAGGGAAGTAAAATATGTGTCTTTTGTCTCCATGACGGGACTATAAAGCACTTATCCTTTTAGTGCAAATTCGCTTCATTTATATGATCAGCCATCCAGATAGATTCTACCATAAACCCACCACGCAGGGTTACGAATATATTCAGCAATTAGCTCAACAGTGTGAATCCTAGATTAAGACTACTTATTTGGATCAGAGTGATTGATGATATTTGGTCGCTTTGCCTATATAGAAATTACAAGGTTTTAAATGATAAAATACTTATGTTATGCAGGTCATCTACTGGTGCATAGTTACGCTCCACTCATGATCATCTCTGTAGCTTGTGAAGCACTACGGCCTATTTACGGAGGTGTCTACTCGCATGGACGGATCCAGCATCCCTTTTGCTCGAGCAGCCGCCCAGACTTCCGGCCAGCTGACAAGCCTATTGTCGCCCAATTTCATATGTATTCGATAAAAAATTAGCATACTAAGCTTGTTTGCCTAGGCTTCAAAATTTTATTGGGTTCGCCTATGTCTACTCGGTTAGGATATGAACATACACATACGGCGAGAAATATTTTTCCTAACATGATGGCAGTGTAATCTTGGGATTGCCCCTCGTCATCATAGGTAGGCGTCCATACAGTTTCTTAAATGTTTACTTGTATTCCGCCTTTTACCTTTTCGATTGAGACATTTGGTTTTGTGCGGTTGGTTATGTAGAGACCATGTGTGATATTTAAATCTTTTAAATAATAAAACATTATTTATATAAAGAAATGTAACTTTTCGAAAGGCAACGTAAGATCGAGGCTTCTCTTTTTTCCATTGAACTGAAAAGAAACGGAGGATTTCATTTGCTTTCCATATGGTGGAGCTCGCACCGCGGCTGCTACGGGCGATATGATTGACGAATTGAAGACACGTAGAACGCGCGGCAGTACTATCCTACCAGGTGCTTAGTGTGGCCGCAATAGGATGGGCATCTCTTGCTAATGTCCTACTGATGTTTGACCAAACGTCATGGAGTCAGGGCGGCCGTGCAGCAGACGGCCTTTATACCTACGTGCATGCATGGAACCGTCGTGTCGACGACTCGACGATGCCTTCAATGCATCGCTTAGTGTGTTTTGGATCTTCGTTTCTCCGCTGGCTTAACCTAGCTAATCAAGCTCGACCAGGATGGGCATAGATGCGTCAATGCATGCATGGACATGGAATCATGGACACGCTGATGCATGTGCATGCATGAATGCATCTACACAATGTATGTAGTGCAATTATATATGGACAGTGCTAGAAATCCTCCGGAGGTTCCAAACTTTCCAGCCTCCTGCTTGCATGCGTGACATGTGTCCATTTTCACCTGAAATCTAGATTTTGCTTCGTCGCAGCAAAAAACTTCCCGCTTTTGCTTCATTGAAGCAAAAAAAAACGGTTTGACTAAAATAGAAGGAGAGCTGCGAGTCGTTCAGACTTTGTTTCGTCGCAGCAAAAAAGTTCCGCTTTTGCTTCATTGAAGCAAAAAACGGTTTAACTAGGAGTAAATAAAAATGATCCGTCGGACGTGGATCTCGCCGGAGACATCGCCGGAATCCTTGTAGCAACAAAAATGTACTAAAGTAGCAGAACCACAAAATATTTGCAGCAAAATATTTATACTATTGTAGCATCATTAAATACTAGTCGCCGGTGCACCGTCGACATCATCCCAACTCCGGCTGGCAGCACCTCACTTGCTACTTGCAGCACCATCATTGACTGTTTGTAGCATCACCATGGGTAGTTGGCAGCATTATCATTTGTCCTTTGCAGCACCTTCGCCACAAGATGGTAGCAACATCGGACGTAGGTGGTAGCATTGTCGTGGGTTGTTGGTACCATTACCGTTTGTCTTTTGCAGCACCTCCTCCACAAGATGGTAGCAACACCGGAGGCCGGTGGTAGCATTGCCGTCGCTCTTAGCAGCAATTTCGACGTTGGCTCGCAGCACCAGCTCTAAGCAGTGGTAGCACCACCCAAGGCCCCTGGAAGCACTACTCAACGTTGCTCGCGGCATCGTCGTCACCCATGGCAGGTCCCCGGTCCACCGCTGCCCGAACCTTGTAAATCCCGTTCGGCCTAGAGCTGCTATTGCAGCATAGTCTACATGAATTAGTAGGCGCGACACCGCATCCTTTGTAGCATGCAAATCCCGTTCGGCCTAGAGCACACACCGATGCACGATGAGTGACCCCGTCGTCCTCAACGCCAGTCTCCTCCAGGACCATCACCGGCGATGAGCACATCGAGTGGACCGTGCCCTGTCCTCGACCACCGCAAAAAGTACACCACCGGCCCCGCCGATCTCGTCTGGCCATGGGATGGGGAACCCGTCCCTGCTATGGCTCGTGGTTTTTGGGGCGGCCGGCGGCAAGATGAAAGGGCAGAGCAAGCGGGGCGGTTTGCGGCATCCTACGAGCCGAGATGGCGTCGACCTTGCAGCCAGGGCGGCGGAAGGTGGACTCTGCTGCGACGAGTGCCCCGGCGGCCTTCTTCCGCCGCACGCGCAGCTCAACTGCCGCCTCCAACCTCCACCAGGTGCGGGACCCTCACCTTGATTGCCACATCCGATGTCGCCGCCGGCGGCGAGCAGTACCGACGAGATCGAAGCCTCGATCCCGAACGGCTTTCGTGCCCGCAGCGCACGACGGAGCACAGCGCGGCGGCGTGGGAATCTACGCGTGAGGGGCCGAGGCGACGCTGTGCAGCCAGCAAGGAGGCGCGAGGTGCCGCCGGCCGTTCGGGATGTAGGGGAGGAGGCGGTGCAGAGGAACCACCGGAGGTCGAGACGGGGGAGATGGAGCGGGAGGAGGCGGCGAGCATGCTGGTAGACGGCGAGCTGCGAGCTGCGGCGGCCGGTCATGCGGGGATCACGGCGGCCGGCCATGCGAAGAACATCAGGGAGCGGCTTGATTTTTCTCAACCACATGCGCAGGAGGATAAGGAAAGGAAACTGGATGGAAAGAAGAAGTCGTGGTGGACCAGGGGACGCGTGGCGCGATGCGGACCCGGAGGCCGCGAGCCGCTGGAGCCTCCGCCTGAAAAGAAGCATTTTCCATTATACTAGATGGGCAGCGCGCTTCGCTGCGCCGGCTGCCAGGCGTGCTTCCGTGCCTCCTCTTTACGTTTTCCATATGTGTGTTCATAGTTTCGTCCGTGCGTTTATGTGTGAGGATATCTTCAACGGGCGACGTACATTGGACGGTTAAAAGTGATCGTGATCGTCTGTTTACGTTGCGTCGAGGACATATTTTGAATGTGCATTCGTTTGCGTCTGGTTGTGCTTCTAGCGGGGCGATACATTTTTTATTTTTCAACATATTTGAAAAGTATAATGTACTACATAGAAATTGTACAAAATAATTGTAGAAACCTAGACTACTTGCTCCCTTACGGCCTGGTCCCGTCATTGCGTCCCTCCCTCGTCTGCGCGTGGCCGTTAGGGCTCGGTGCGTCGCCGGGTCCTTTAGCAGGGAAAGCCGCAGCTTCTTGTTCGCGACATCCTCAGCTTTCCTAAGTGTCTGGAAGGAGTGGACTAACGCCGTCTGCTCCGCCGCTTTCTCCTCCTGTGTAGGCGTATCAGGATCATCAGAAGAACATGAGATGCCGGAGTCGTTGTCCTCTGCGGCTGTGGCGGCCGCCACCTTGCAGCGTTTGAACACAGCGTGGGCCGCTCGCTCCTCATCTGCTTCCTTGTTCGTGTCAGACGGGAAAGTTGTGTCCCTGACGGGATCGAGGAGGTCGTCGGTGTTGTCATCGTCGAACTCCTTATTGGAGCTCGGGGCCGGGGGACGCGGAGTCGTAGGTGGAGGCGCGGCAGCCTGGCCACGACCGACGCTGTTCATGGTGGCAAAGGTGGAGGTTGAGTGGCAGTGACGCCATGGTGGAGGTTGCGGCGGCTAGAGTTTAGTGTGGGAGGAGATGAGGTGCGCGCGCCTTTGTTTATATAGGCTGGCACCACTCAACATTCATATGCGCCTGCTACCTCTTAAGCAAAGCAACATTATGCGGAACAACCCACCTATTATCCAAAACGTGACCATCCTTCACAACAGTCCGTCCATCAACACGCCTATAAATAGGATAGCCAGACTGATCAACATGTGTCTCCTCACAAAAAGACTTCGGAAACCTCTTCAAACAAACACCATCTTTCATACACGGACATTTCCCGTTCATCCTACCACAAGGACCATGCACCATGAACTCATCGACCAGAGCATATGCTAGAGGATCTTCCAACACATCAGGCAACTCAGCTGACACAATACCATCGATAAGCTGTGCTGAAGCCTCTCCAATAATCTCATCAGTCCGCTGCTGCTGACGATCCAACCAAACCAAGATGTGAGCATGAGGCAAACCCCTTTTCTGGAACTCAACGGTATACAGAACTGCAACAAATACCAAACAAAACCAATCAGCAAAGACCATTACATAAAAAAAACAATGCAAGACACCAAAAAAAAAGCACCTGCACCAAAAAAAAATCAAGCTTCATCTTAAACACCCTGGAAACAATATCCGGCCTGTCTGCCGGCTTCTGGCCAGTCTCAGACCTAAGAGCATCCGCAACCTCATCCCATTTAGGATTACAGGTAAAGGTCACAAATAAATCAGGAGCGCCATAAGAACAGCAAATGGCCATCGCATCCTGATAATTCTGTGCCATATACCGCTTAGAACCAACGAAACCAGAAGGCAAAACAACCTTAACACCAACACTCCTGCCACTGGCCGACCCCCGCCCCACAGACATCGGTAATCCCCTGGTATGTCTCACTACGCAGCTTGTCCTGATTTTTAAGGATAAAAGAAAGCCTATTCGATTCAACACATGCAAAAGCATCAACACATGCCCGCTGAGAAAGCCGTCCACAACAAAGATACGGATTTGCCCGACCCTTCCTATAACAACATCGGTAAGCATAGTATTCCAAAGCATACCGACTTCGACCTGCCCCCGCCGAAGCGTCTTCGGGCCCCATATAACTAATACCCAAATAAAAACCCTTGTCGCCATAAGGAAAAAGCGAGAGGATATTGGAGAGACATCAAAGCAGGATGCAAAGGAGATATCCGCTTCAACCGACCATCCTCCAGCTCAACGACAATATCAAACTTACACCTATCAAGCATCAAGATCACCCACAATAAGAGCCGCTAACTCAGGAGCGGTAGGAGGACTATAAACCCTCGGATCATCCGAAGATGAACCAACAATTCGAAGCCTAAACGGCGCACCAGCAAGCTCAACCCGCTCCCGAGAAACGCGGATCATTCTAAACTGTCTGACCAACGCATTACAACTATCAAGCATAGCAGTAAGAGAAACAACAATATCCCGATCAGGAGCGGCACGACTACCCCCCTCAACCCCACTTCCACCCTCACCATCAAATACAGCCATTCGATAATCAATTTCATTATCTGTATCATAAATATACAGCTGAGCAAACTTCGGCGATTTATTAGGCGCGGGAACCAGAGAACCAATACGATGCGAAGGAAGGCCATTAATACGAAAAACATAAGGACCCCGCCCCGTATTTATACTATCATCAACCTTCACCCCCAGAGAAGAAAAGGCAAACATGCTATTGTAAGACCTGATCAACCGCATGAACTGAGACGACCCAGCTCCATCACCAAACCCAATCAAGCGATCAAGAGGAGCCGGCCACTGCCTATACGGTTCCAACCATACCCTACCACCCTTGCAGCAACGATTAGTAAACATCTTCCTTTTATGGAACTTACTCAACTGAGTAGCCCGCTCATTATACCAAAAAAAGCCTTGCAATAAGTACATGTATATTCAGGACTACCGAGATACAACCTCCCACGAAAAGAAGCTGCAAAAAAAAGACAACGAACAACGAACACAGTAAAGCAGGCACAAAATAGAAAGCATCCCAAAATAAAAATAACCAAAAACAATTAGTGACAAACAAACCTTTCAAATACGCAATATAATCTCGAGACATTCTAGCTGGACGACCATTTATCAAAACGGGAGGTCGGACACCTAAAATTCATGTACAGCGCACGCTTAGCAGCCAAATCCAAAACAAAACGAAAAGCAAAACAGGAAAAACACAGAATTCACCAAAAAGATGAGGCCTCCTCCGAACACGACGACGCCTTCGGTTCTCACGCGCCATCTCTACGGACAAATACGGGAAAAAGGGATCCCCTACAACAAACACCAAACCCTAAGAAACTAAGACAACAAACAAAATGAAAGACGAAAGAATCAAAGAATAATACCAGGAGGGCGGGACGAAGGGACAGTAACAAAAAAGTGCGGCAAAGGCGAAACCAAAGGAACAGCCCTCCGACGCCTACACGGCGAACACCTAGAAACAATACCCGGAGCACCCGAGTTTGCAGAAGATGAAACCAACCGCGGAGCCACACGCCGCTCCGTACCACCGCCCAAATCCGCTACGGAGAACACAAACCGAATAAGACAGAGCCAAAAGAAAACAGAAAAAGAACAGCACACGAAACATACCCCGACGCTTCCTCCCCGACGCCCGCGACCCACCTCGCACCGTCGCCCATTGCATACAGAAAAACAGCTACCCCCGAGAAACTAAAAAAAACTAACCCACCATCAACCAACCCAAAAAGACATGCCTAGATCCAATCCCTCTCCTAACCAGCAAAGAGAGGAACAACAAATTCTACAACCACCATCACTAACATGCACTCCAATTACCAACCCACTTTAACTAAACGTACACAACCACATCGCCACCCACCCAAATAAATAAGAAGTCAATTAGCACTGAAATAGCTTCAAAAATAACAAACCACCAATGAGGATACGAATCTGAATCTAAACCAAATTTCTACCTCTCCAAATAAACATAGCAAAACCATAATCACCAACCTGCAACCTAAATTCAGCAGAACGAAAAGTAGCATATTTATTTTCATAAAAACACACAATACCTGACCACATGTGCATTCTATTAGGACAGCTTAGAATGTAGCAGATGAACAACAAAAACACGAATCTGACATGCATTATATTAAGGGTAGAAATACAGGCAGATCAGCACACAAACCCAACTAAGCCGGTCAACAACAGGACATCAGGCAGAGAGCCACCAAAATACTAATACCAGATCGATACAGGTGCCGCCCTACAGTGCAACTCGTAACTTAATCAGCCTTTCCTCGCTTCAATGATGACATGAGGCACTACGATTCTACGAATCACATCTCATTTAGCAGCACCATACTCTCTTAGTAATTCTGGTTCTACCAAAAAATTGTAGCATCCTGGCATCTAGGCCATGTACTGACATTATTATGCAATAGGTAGCTGTAGTATAAAAATGGTTTTATTGGATTTGTGTTCCGGCTTTGAGGTTGCAAGTTGATAGCTCCACAGTAGATGATCATTGTCCCCACGAAAAGCATCCATGTGAAGTGCAATCAAGTATTATAAACAGCCCCTACTTAGAATAATAACATTTCCCTTAAATAATTAATAGACATGAATTTTATAGATTTCACAATTCAAGCCCCCAGTAACTCACTTTAAGCATCTCTCGTAGATAGCAATCACACATTTAGTTTCAGATCTAAGTGATACATCATGCAAAAATATATTTTCCAGGAAACTTTAGCAAAAACGTAGCAGCATCTCAGAGGGAAAAAAAATCTTATTACAAAGCACAGAGAGCAGCACCCAGATAAACCATCCAAAAAAACAAAGAGAAAAAGCTAAAGAAGAACGAAGATACGTACAGTACGTACCTCAGGGAAACCAGCCGGCCGCGCTGGCCGCGCTGGCCGCGCCGGGCGAACGAACACCCGAAGAGATCCCACCAACAGCCCCTCCAGACACCTCAGGGAAACCAGCCGGCCTCGCCGGCCGCGCCGGCCGAACGAACAGCTGAAGAGATCCCACGAACAGCCCCTCCAGACCTAGATCGCCGAAACAGCAACGCGATTAGCACAGGGATAAGGCAAGATCCGCCAGGCAAAAGAAAGGAAACACCAAATCGAAAAGCAAAGGCACCAAAGCAGGCAAGAACAGCGGAGAATCGACGGGAATCGAAACGAAATCTACCACGCGAGAGGAAAGAACAGGGTCAGTCAAACCCCCAGCCCACGCCGATGGAAAAGATAAGCCAGCCCAAAGAGAACACGCGGCAACCATGCATAAGAGGACCCGACCCGAATAGAAGCCCATACACCGACAACGGGCCCCATGGCACCGTCCAAACGCTGAGGAAGCTCAGATTGCAACGGCCTTACTCTTTTTAAAGAATATGCAATGCAGAATGCACGCACGATAGATCATGGACCGTGTCGATATATATCTGCATTATGGCAATGCACGATCGATCGGTTAGCCGCCTTCTCTAGTCAACTTCATGCCGATTTTCGTTTTTGCACCGATGTACGTACATCGACCAGTTAATGCAGATGCATATCATGCAGCATGGTAGTATGGACCAGTTAATTAGTGCGGCATTGCCATGCTATCTACTACTACAGGTCGGAGTATCGTGTCGTACGTCGAGATTCGCCTCGCCGTAATCTTGGACAATCGCTGGTCTTCTGGCTGCGAGCGCATAGTGCTCTATCGATTTCTTAGTTTTGGCAGCGTACGCGTAAACACACGTTGACGTGTTTAGAGGTGTTAAATACTACTAGTACTTAGGCTACTCATAGTGGAGAGTAACATAAGGTGGTGTCATGCATAAATTACTAGTCTATGTTACTACCTTCATAGTGGAAAGTAACTTAGAGGTAGTATAATGCAAAGTCTCATTTATTAATTTGTAGACTCATTTTGTCTTGGAGTGTGTGATGTTATGGTAACATAGCTAGTTACCACCTCCTTCTCTTTCTTCATTTATTGTTATGCCATGTCGCCAAAATACATTGGAGTGTGTAATGTTACTAGCTAAGTTACTCCCACTATGAGCAGTCTTAGATGATGTCAAAATTTCATCCCATGTTCCGAGACAGGGCACTTGACGGTGACACACGGTGTTCAGGTAGTACAAATTAATCCCTTTCCTTGAGATAGAGTAATGTACGTAACTCCAATCCATTCCATTACAAGCAACCCGACCGATGTGAATTTTCAACGACAAATTGTGCGCCATGGATGTGTAACGCTTGGGACAAAGTCCAAATTATACCTCGAACTTGTGTAGGCCTTGGCTAAATCGAACCTCTAACAAAATCATCACATCGAACTTTTTTTTTTTCGCGGACACGCGAAAGGCGTGCCGAATCTTTATAAAAGGGAGCAAAACAAATTACAAAAAATCAACGGGGGATGCAAACATCTGCCCGCGGCTAACCCACGCACACCACCGAAACAAACTACACAACTACTCTCGCAACATGACTCTTCGCTCCCCTCTCCTCGCAACCCTCCAGAGGCTGAGCTCCTCTATAACTGTATCTATGATCTGCTCCGTGGAAAGCTGCCTTTCAATGTTCCCGAAAACACGAGCATTCCTTTGTTTCCAGAGTGTCCATACAACCAACAAGACGAGCGTGTCGAAAAATCTCCTATCCTTCCTCTGGAGGCTCTTCCTCGCTTTTGTCCACCATCTCTCTAGATTAGTGTTCTCCCGCGGCTCCTGGAGCTGTGAGTCCACTCTACGTAAGCAACCAAGCCATACCATCTTGGCATACGGGCAGTGGGAAAGAATATGATCGATGTTATCCTCCGCCTGCAGACAAGTAGCGCAGGGATCCGGATGGTCCTGCAAACCATGCCGAGCTCTCCTATCTGAAGTCCAGAGCCTATATCTTAGCGCCAACCAACCGAAAATTTTGCACTTAAGAGGTGCAAAAGATCTCCAAATCGGCTTGGCCATACTCCAAGTGATTCTCCCCTGACAAAGCATGTTATAAGTCGCCCTGGTAGTGTACATACTGGACGCCGATCCCTTCCAGGTGATTTGATCCGGCCTGCTGCCATCACGGGGTACTCTCTCTATCTCCTCCCACAGCAGGGTGCACTGCATCCAGCCATCAATGGACATCTCCTCCGCAACATCCGACAGCCAGGAATCATCCTGCAGAGCCTCTGATGACCCACAAGTATAGGGGGTGTATCGCAGTATCTTCGATAAGTAAGAATGTCGATCCCAACGAGGAGCAGAAGGTGTTGACAAGCAGTTTCGATGAAGGATTCACTGTAAATGCTCACAAACAAGTATTCAGGGGGTTTTGATGTAACGGATGAATAAAGTA
>NC_061512.1:230163211-230204168 GCF_022539505.1 Lolium rigidum | reverse complement strand
CCCGCACCCCTGGAGGTCCGTATATCGTTTTCCCGACGTGTTTTGTTTCGAGCTGTTTCTGCCAGGATCTATTTTCAATCTAGGAGCACCATGGCCTCCGACAACAAGGGCGAAGGGCCTTCAAAGGAAGAAGTGAAAATGGTGTCGTCAAAACAAGAGCAACAAGCTGTTGGGAGTAAGCAAGTCTTGGTGGGATCTGTTGACACTCGACGTTCTTTCTCTCATAACTTGCAGGGACCCTTATACATGTAGAAGATGTTATTATCTTTCTTATCGGTTCTTAGCTTAGTATTCTGAAGTTAAAACTGTTTGTGCTTACAAGTAAGATGCATGATTGTTTCTATCACATGTATATTTGTTTGTTTCCCTCAACTCTTATGCTTGCTAATTAACCTTGCTAGCCAAAGACCTGTACTGAGAGGGAATGCTTCTCGTGCATCCAAACCTGAACCCAAACCTATGCCATTTGTGTCCACCATATCTACCTACTGCATGGTATTTTATGCCATCCCAAGTAAATACTTCATGTGCTACCTTTAAACAATTCAAAATTTATTACTTCTTATTTGTGTCAATGTTTTATAGCTCATGAGGAAGTATGTGGTGTTTTATCTTTCAGTCTTGTTAGGCAGCCTCCACTAATGGACTAGTGGCTTCATCCACTTATTCTATAATTTTGCAATAAGAGCTGGCAACGGGGTTCCCAGCCCCAATTAATCAACTTTCATTAATAATTCTCTTCATGTGTTTTGCTCTGATCCATTAGTAAGCAACTTAATTTTGCAATAGACACTCCTCCATGGTATGAGATTGTTGGAAGGCACCCGAGGATTCGGTTAGCCATGGCTTGTGTAAGCAAAGGTTGGGGGAGTGTCATCCTTAAATAAACTAAAATACATGTGTAAACAAAAGAGAAGAGGGATGATCTACCTTGCTGGTAGAGATAACGTCCTTCATGGGAGCCGCTCTTTGGAGGTCTCGTTTGGCAAGGGGGTTAGAGTACCCGCTACCAGTCGTTGACAACGACAAACACCTCTCAAAACTTTACTTTTATTCTCTTTATATGATTTCAAAACTGAAAAAGCTCTAGCACATGATTTAATCCCCGCTTCCCTCTGCGAAGGGCCTGTCTTTTACTTTATGTTGAGTCAGTAAACCTATTTCCCTCCATCTCAAGCAAGCATTTTAGTTGTTGTGATCAAAATATTATATTGTGATTTGCTTCATCATGTCTTTACTCTTCCTTGTTTAGTACAAGTTTTACCTGAATGAATATAGCTTTGAAAGTCATCAATGATTAATATGATTGAGTATGCAAGTTTACCATAAGCTTTAATATGAGAGCATCGCTCAATAGATAAGTATAATCTGTTAACTGTTCTCTGACCAAGAACAAAGTTTGCCATCACCAATTATGATTTCTTATGCACCTTTATTTGTGATTACCTTATACTTGTTTCAAGATTGAGTTATATGAGGAAAGTTGTTTACTATAATGTCTTGTGTGAATGAATATGATGCTTCTTGTCCGTATTTGATTTATCGACTCTTCACTCCATAAACATGTGGTCTTGTTTATCGAGCTCAGTTTCGCTTGGGGACAAGCGAAGTCTAAGCTTGGGGGGAGTTGATACGTCCAATTTGCATCACTATTTTATATCATAATTTGCTGTTATTCATTGATATATTTCATATTGGGACACAATACTTATGTTATTTCATCTATTTTGCATGTTTCATGATTATTTGGAGATCGCGCACCGGAACCGGGATTCTGCTGGAAAAAGCACCGTCGGGATGCAATATTTCGGAAGATCAACTGTGGAAGGAAATTATACCAAAAATCCTATTTTTCCAGATGACGGAGAAAGCCGGAAGGGGAGCCGAGAAGACCCAAGGTGGGGCCGGACCATAGGCCGGCGCGGCCCATGGCCTGGCCGCGCCACCATGTGGTGTGGGGGGCCCACAGCCCCTTTCGCCTCCTTTTCTTCGCGAAACCCTTCGTCCCGAAAACCTAAGCTCCAGAGGGTACGTCGCGAAGAGTCACAGCCGCCTTCGCGGGGCGGAGAATACCAGAGAGAAAAGAGCTCTCCGGCGGGCAGGAATCCGCCGGGGAAATTCCCTCCCGGAGGGGGAAATCGACGCCATCGTCACCGCCATCGAGCTGGACATCATCTCCATCACCATCACCATCATCATCATCATCATCACCGCCATCTCCACCGCTGCACCTCGTCACCGCTGTAGCAATTCGGGTTTGATCTTGATTGTTTGATAGGGGAAACTCTCCCGGTGTTGATTTCTACTTGTTATTGATGCTACTGAGTGAAACCGTTGAACCAAGGTTTATGTTCAGATTGTTATTCACTATCATATCACCTCTGATCATGTTCCATATGATGTCTCGTGAGTAGTTCGTTTAGTTCTTGAGGACATGGGTGAAGTCTAAATGTTAGTAGTGAATTATGGTTGAGTAATATTCAATGTTATGATATTTAAGTTGTGGTGTCATTCTTCTAGTGGTGTCGTGTGAACGTCGACTACACGATACTTCACCATTTATGGGCCTAGGGGAATACATCTTGTACTCGTTTGCCAATTGCGGGGTTGCCGGAGTGACGAAACCCGAGCCCCGTTGGTATATCGATGCGAGGAGGGATCGCAGGATCTCGAGTTTAAGGCTGTGGTTAGATTTATCTTAATTACTTTCTTGTAGTTGCGGATGCTTGCAAGGGGTATAATCACAAGTATGTATTAGTCCTAGGAAGGGCGGTACATTAGCATAGGTTCACCCACACAACACTTATCAAAACAATGAAGATTAATTAGCCGTATGTAGCGAAAGCACTAGACTAAAATCCCGTGTGTCCTCGAGAACGTTTGGTCATTATAAGTAAACAAACCGGCTTGTCCTTTGTGCTAAAAAGGATTGGGCCACTCGGTGCAATTATTTCTCTCGCACTTTACTTACTTGTACTTTATTCATCTGTTACATCAAAACCCCCTGAATACTTGTCTGTGAGCATTTGCAGTGAATCCTTCATCGAAACTGCTTGTCAACACCTTCTGCTCCTCGTTGGGATCGACATTCTTACTTATCGAAGATACTGCGATACACCCCCTATACTTGTGGGTCATCAAACTTGCATTCGTGGTATCTTAATGCCTCAAAGGAAGGGATCGAGACTATCATGGTGCGAGTTAGTGAAGAGCACTACTTCCAGGAATACTGTGTGAACGTTGACTTCAACGAGCTTTTCCAGTTATACAATCCCCGGGCTCTCGACAAATCTATCATCGGTTCCTATTGTCTCGTAAGTGATTTATTTAATTTGAGAAGTCTTTAGCTCAGCTCGTTCATTGTCTGCAGATTATAATCCTTTGTGCGCTATATTATGCGGATCGAAGATGCTCGAATGCAAAAGGGACGAAATCACGGACATTGGGTTCATTGACCCGCACACAATGCATGTTAAAACCATAGAAGATCCCGTCTATAACAAGGATACACCGGAGATTTTGCTAAGGTTTTTGAAGCGACAACATGACAAAAGGCTAATAATTTGGCCTTACAACTTCGAGTGAGTCTTACAGTCTTATAACACATTATATTTTGCTCACCGTATGTCAAAATTTTAACTAATGACTTATATATATGACACTACATATTTAAACGTGCGTAGGTTTCACTTTATTCTTCTCGTCATCAATATGCAAATTGGAGAAGTTGAAGTCTTTGACTCACTAAGCAAAAAATCGAACTATACTTGTCTTGTTATTTAATGCTCAAAAGGTAATTTTAATTCTTATCGGTTTGTTTCGTTCATTTCCTGCTATGAACTAATTGATAACTCTTTTATGCATTTTCTTTTGTCGGTCAGCGTGTGGGAAACTTTCATCAAGGAAGATAAGTCCCATGAATGGCCACCGAAGCTGCGATGGAAGGCGAAAGTAAGTAGTACTACCTAGGTCCACACACCTTTAATTATCATACTTGACTATTGTTTGATTGAATTATATTCTTGTAAAGAAATGCCCACAACAACCACAAGGGACTGATCTCTGTGGATTCTACGTTTGCGAGTACATCCACAGAATTGTCAGCGAGAGAATGAATAATGAAAGAAATAAAGAGGTATGAAAACAGTATTCACAAATATGTTTTCTTATCATAAGTTGTGCTGAGTTTCAGTAATAGTTGTTTCATTGTGGTTTGAATATATATATACACACACACACATAGCTCATGTATTCATTTGTATCTTATTCTTTTATAGTTGTCAAGAAAGCGGAACAAGCTCTCAATCGATGACCGCTTCATAGCAATAGGCGAGGAATTGGCGGGATTCTTCCTTCGGGACGTCATACCACCATTCGCGAGTTCCACTATGAATGAAGATGTACATGTTACATATATAGTTGAATCGAAGAGTACCACTATGCTACATGTAATAGACATATATAGAGTACGCCTCGGAGAGTACCACTATGCATGAAGATCGATCTTCATGCATAGTGCTTCTTAATTTGCGATCTTATGCAATTACATGTGTGTTATATTGTATGCACCAACTTGCTATGCATCATCTTGATCTTCATGTACTACCTAAACCCAAAGGCGTTTCCGGTGCATCGACGCGATATGAAACAAACCGCGATATCCCTAAACCCCTCCAAAACCCTAAAACTTCAATTCTCGCCGCGGCGGAGATTCGAGCAAATTCCCTGCCGCGGGTGGGAACCTTTGGTACCGGTTCGTATTACCAACCGGTACCAAAGCTCCTTGGCCCTGAGCTCTCCTGGTGGCCCACGTGGAGGCCCCTTTTATACCGGTTCGTAAGCAACCGGTACGAAAGGGGGGGCCTTTAGTGCCGGATAATTTATACCGGTTGAGCAACCGGTACGAATGCCCCTCTGGAACCGGTATAGATGAGCGTTTTTCTACCAGTGCTATCTCTGAACCCGTACGTACGTGTCAGAAGGAACACCTCAGTCCTCAGGCCATCTCCAACCGAGCGGCCCATCCCGCGCCCGCGCGTCTGGATGGGTCCAACCGGACAAAAACGAGGCCCAGCGCGCGGACCCATCCCAAAAAACGGATGGCCGCGGCATCCGGGACAACCCAAACCAGGCCCAAATCTGGGACGAGTTTGCGTGGCTGCGGACGCCGAAGGCTGGTCGCTCGCGTCCTCCCCTTGTCCGCCCCTGGCCCACCTGTCTGTCTCCCAAAACACAAACCCCTCGCACACATCTCCCGCCGCTCCGCCGCCACCATAGGACCGGCGATTTGGGAGTGGCGTCGACGCCGACCACCGTCGTCGAGACGCCGGCAAGCGGGGCGGAAGCATAGGTCGCGGCCCCGCGCTGGTTTCGCCGCGTCGTAGCAGAGTCGGAGGACGCCGTCGTTGTTGTCCTCTCACCGTCGCGAAACCTCCATCGGTTCGCAGCTGCGCCGTTGCCGCCGGAGGTGAGCTATCGTGCACCGTGTTTCCAGTAAGTCGGCCGAGACGGCCATGGCCTGCAGGTCCCTACGGATGCCTGCGAGGTGTTCGATGAAATGGGCGATCTAAAATTTGTCCCTTTTCATCTGTAGATCATGGTGGACAGCGATGACGATTACTTCTTCAAGAACTTCATCGACACGTCGTCAGACGAGGAGTCGAACGACGAATTTTTCACGGAGGCTGCGCTGAACATCCACGAGCACATTGTCTCGTAGATCCCCGTGTACCGGGGGGTCCTTGCCGGGGCGCGCGGCCGCCTTGGACCGCAAAAGAGAACGCGGCCACGACCAGCTCTTCAACGACTACTTCCAACCCAAGCCATTGTTCCCGTCGGCGTTGTTTCGCCGTCGTTTTCGGATGTCCAGACCGTTGTTCCACCGGATAATGGATGGCGTCAAGCTCTACGACGACTACTTATGCGCGAAAGTGGATGCAATTGGGGTGGTAGGCCTCTCTTTGTACCAGAAATGCACGTCATCGATTAGGATGCTCGCATATGGCGTTGCTGGTGATTTCATAGATGAGTACACGCGCATGAGTGAATCTAATTGGCTTGGAAGCGATGTATAGGTTCTGCATAGCAGTGATCGGTTCGTTCGGAGAACAGTACCTCCGGCAACCTAATGCAGAGGACACAACTTGTCTGTTGTCAATCAACGCTTCCAGGGGGTTTCCTGGGATGCTTGGCAGCATAGACTGCATGCACTAGGAGTGGACACTAGTAGAAAAAGGCCCTTTAGTCCCTGTTCACAACGGGCTTTAGTCCCGGTTGTGCAACCGGGACTAAAGGGTCGAGACTAAAGCCCCCCCCCTTTAGTCCCGGTTGCTTACGAACCGGGACTAAAGGTCTATCCACGTGGGCTCCGTGCGTCGGGGCGAAAATATCTCCAGATTTTCGAATTTTTTTAAAAAAAATTTCACTCCATTTTTTTTTCTATTTTTCGAAATTTTTATTATTTCAGTTATTTGCATAGTTTAGTCTCTATCTCTAACTACACTTATCTCTAGTCAAATTACTTACTCGTGGTCAAACTTCCCGCTCGGTCACCCATCCTCCCACTACTCTAGCACTAGCACGCTTAACTTCCGTGTTCCATTACGTCCCGCATCCAAGTGCTTCGCGCGCATTTATGTGATACTAGTATCATATCAATCCTATTAACATGTTGGTCGATGTCACATTTATTTTTTGTTTGAATTTCAAATAATTCTTTCAATAAACAAAAATAATGCTGTAATAATAATCTTGAATAAATAAATAAACATTAACTTTTTAATTTGTATTATTTTTAATTTTTTAATTTTTTAAGTTTTTTATTTGCTAAACCTAAAACCTAAAAATTTGAAAATCTAAAAATTGGGTAAAAGTAATAGTAATCTTTATGCAGGATGCAATTATTAATTTTAATTTTTAAAAAATTTAATAAAATATAAAATCTGTAATTCATAACAAAAACTAAAATCTTCCTGCTTTCGTATTTTCATATGGAATTTTGAGAATCTAAAAATTGGCTAACCGGGTAAACCCGGGTGAATTTGGATGTAACTTTTTCCCACGATGATTTTGATATATTATACTTTTTTTCCGACGTCGTATGCAAAAGTTAATGCGGTTTTACCATTTTTGAAATATTTTTTGCAAAAAAGTGAAAATTCGAATTTCTTAATTTTCCCTAATAGTAGGATGCGTAACATACAGGAATCTCAAAAGATTTTATTTTTAAAATTTTCTATCAATTTCTTTTCTATTTTACAGAGTTAAAAAAGGCGATCCACAGGGGGGTGAAGGGTGCGTGGGGAGTAAAAACCAGAAAAGACCTTTAGTCCCGGTTGGTGTTACCAACCGAGACTAAAGGGTAACCTTTAGTCCCGGGCCGGAGCATTAGTCTCGGTTCACCAGCAGAACCGGGACTAAAGACCCCATTAGTCTCGGGTCAAAGTATTTGGGGACTAATGGGTTGGGATGGAAGACTTTTTTCTACTAGTGGGAAGAACTGCCCCTTTGGTTGGCAGGGGCACACAACGGCCATTCTGAGGGGTGCACAGTCATTCTTGAAGCTGTTGCTTCACATGACACATGGATTTGGCACTCATTCTTCGGAATGGCTTGCTCGCACAATGATATCAATGTGCTGCAGCGCTCTCCGATGTTTGATAGGATAGCGTACGGTCAGTCCCCTAATGTGGATTTTGAGATCAATGGCCACCACTACACGAAGGGGTACTACCTTGCTGATGGTATCTATCCACCTTGGGCTACACTCGTGAAGACAATCCGAAAACCCAACTCAGAGCAGGAGGCAAGGTTTGCCAAAGAGCAGGAGGCAGCCAGGAAAGATGTCGAGCGGGCGTTTGGCATCCTCCAAGCTCGTTGGGCTATCGTCGGACACCCGCTGAGCTCGGGATGTGCAAACTCTGTGGAAGGTGATGACCGCTTGTGTAATTATGCATAACATGATTGTTGAGGTAGAGCGGGATGATTCACTCTTTGATAATGAGTGGGATGGCCAGGGAGAGTTGTTTACTCCTCAAGGTGGTCCGGCATCATTCCAGAACATTCTTCATGCGCACCATGAAATTCGAGATCTAGCTGTACACAACTAGCTGCAGGCTGATTTGGTCGAGCACATGTGGCAGCATGTAGGCAACAATGCTGCAAACAACAATGATGATTGAAATCCCGAAGCCTAAAGCATTTGTATCGTTTTTTACATTTTATTTGAATAATACTTTATCATTGATTACGTGAACAATGTACTGTGTAATAAATTTTGAGCATTTGAACTATTTTATATATTTTCTATAATTCGTTTGGCGTTTTATAGTGAATTTACAAGCAAAAAGCTACCATACGGCGCCGCGACCCAAATCTGCCGCGTTGGGCGCAGCGCGCGACCCAAACGGACGCGCGGACGCGGGGCTCCTTCCGCGCGTCCGCTCGGCCACCCAAACGGCCCAAAACGGACGGCCCAGCGCGTCTGTTTGGGTCGCTCGGTTGGAGATGCCCTCAGGCACCCCTGTCTCGGAGCATTGGATGGAAAAATGTTTCGGAGCATTGGATGGAAAAATGTTTCGGAGCATTGGATGGAAATGTTGACGTCATCTAAGTACCGATATTTAGCAGCTCAACAAAAATCGATGAATCAGCCTATTCACTTGTAGCCCTCCCCACACGACCTAACCCTCCCCGCACGGAGGCGCTGCGCTGCGCCTGGGAGGCCACCGGCGGCCCTCTCCCCGTCCCCTCCTCAAGTCCCCTCTCCCGCTGCCACCGCCCTGTGCACTGCTGGGCAAAGCCCCGGTGGCGTGGCGGCGTCCTTTACCTCCGCCGGCGACGGGAGGAATCGGCTGCAGCCTCCACCGGTTCCTTCCACTTTATCAACGGCGACGGCGGGGCAGCGACGGCCAGGGGCGGTGCGCCGTGGTGGCGGTTCAGCCGGGTTCGACGGCAGGTCTCCGATCTGGGCCCAGATGGGCCTAGGCGTGCTCGTGTGTCCGCCCTCGATCCTTCCTGCGGCGTTTTCCTGGGCTTCTCCCGCGTCTTGAGGCGACCTGGGGCAGCAGCTCCGGGTATGCGGTCGGGCTCATCTTCTTCGCCGGAGGCGGGCGGCGAGATTGGGGTTGTTCGTGGGGGTCTTTTGATCTCATGTCCAGTCCCAACAACGAGTTGGGGAGCGTAGCGGCCAGTGAGAATCGTGCTCTAACTTTGGTCATGGCGGATGATGACGACGTCGCGCGTCGTTACCTTCTTAAGGCATCATCATCGCAGTCTATGGGTTCTTACTCATGCTGCTCCGGGAGAAATCCTAGATCCGATCCCGGATCGAGCGATGGCGTCATACGTTGTCGTTCTTCCTCATGGGGGCATTGTCTATGGAGCAGATGCAAGCTGGAGGGTCCTGTTCGACGTGCGCAGGGTGGTGGAGATGTCTAGCGTCGTGGTGGTGTTGCTGGCAGGCCTCGCAAGTTCATTGCATTGATCTCTCCTGAAGATGGGTATGCGGAAGACGGTGGCAGCCAAGACTTCTGGAGCGTGTACGATGGTACGCGCCAAGGGTCCGCCGGACCGGTTGTGCCACCTGCTCGCCATTGGGCGACTTGTCGAGGCCTTCATTTTTTTATGATGCGCGTTGGTGTGATGTATGATTAGCGAGCTATCGTTATTTTTGGTGGCTTCGGCTCGATCTTTGTAATTTTTCTTCTAAGGTGTTGTGAATAATCTATAAAAAACCGTGTGCATCCCTTGGATGCAGAAGCTGGGGTTCCTCCATTTTGAAAAAAAAGAAAAAATCGATGTAATTACGCATGCGCTGCTAACAGGAAAAACAACATATGGATCCCGCATGTAGATCGATAGCATGGCCACCCGACCGGCCGACCGATCGATGGTGATTATTAGGTACTTCATCCTTTTCGTTAATATTGTCTAAGATTTAGCAAAATTTAAATATATCTCAATGTTATAATTTAATGTCTAGATATATTTAAATTTTGACAACTAGATACATTTAAATTTTGATAAATTTCAGACAATCCTCGTGGGACAGAGGAAGTACGTATTATGCATATCGCCATACTGATCATACATATACTGACACGATCCAGATCCATGATCATGCATTGCCATGTACATGCATCATCGTAGCCATGTGTACGTACGTACGTACATGCATGCATGCATGCAATGCATCATCGTGTCCGCCATCTAAATGCATTGATGCATCCACGCCCATGCATCCTGGTCGAGCTTCACTATGTTCTCAGCACAAAGTCAGCGGAGAAAAAAGAGACAGAGCGAGCCAAAAGATGTACTCTACCTCTACGTATTGAAGACTGAACACGTACGGCGGTTCCATGCACGTAAGGCCGTCTGCACGCACGGTAGGCATGACGATATTTGGTCAAACATCATCGATCAGTGGCTGGCATTAGGGCATCTTCAACCGCGCGATCCAAACGGACGCGCTGGGCCATCCGTTTTGGGACGTTTGCATGGCCGCCCGGACACGCGGACAGCGCCCCGCGTCCGCGTGTCCGTTTGGGTCGCACGCGGCGCCCAACGCGACGACCCAAAGAGACGCCACGTGGTTCGTCTTCGTTGCGCGGCGCTGCGCCATGGCAGGCCTCGACGGGACAGCCATGGTGGGCGCTGGAACGCGCGGGAAAGATCCCGCGCGCACCAAGGTTCCCGCGCGCGAAAACGCCATTAGCGCGCGCTCGCGCCCAAGTTTCCCGCCAGACCGCCGGCTATAAAAGACGGCGGCGGTCTCACACAGACCGCATCACCGTTCTCTCCCCCTCCACCTTCTCCGGCGCCATGCCGCGCACCCTGCAGGCCATATGGGCCAAGCTCTACCTCGCCGCCCGGGCCAGGTTCCCGCGGACGGAGGAGGAGCGCGCGGACTCGCGGTGGGTCGCCGACGACGAGGCGCTCCGCGTCGCTGCCGAGGCGGCGGCAAAGAAGGCCGGTGACGCGGAGATGGTGGAGGCGGCCGCGGAGGGCTGGCACGAGACCGCGGACGGCTGGTACGAGGCCGCGGAGGAGGGGGCGGCCGCCGCGGAGGAGCTCGTCACCGAGGAGGACCTCGCACTGGCGAACATCAACGCCGCCATCGAGGAGCGTCTCGCCGACCTCACGCGCGTGACGAAGGAGCACGAGGGCATCTGGCGGGCCGGCCGCCGCCGCTTAGGCGACCTCCTCGGCCAGAAGAACGAGCTGCTCGCTATGCGAGCAGCCCGTCACCTCATCCAGATGCCGTCGCCCGAGCGGCGCGCCCGGGAGGATGCTGAGTCGGCGGAGCGCGGCCGGCAAGAGCGCATGCGCCGGCGGCAGGAGAACCACGAGGCCCAGGCCCCCGCCCGCGTCCGCCTGGAGGCGCGCACCGCTGTGGAACGCGCCGCTCTGCAGGAGGTGGAGCTATGCGGGAAGCGGATGATTCCGCCGCATGAGGCGGAGCGCGAGCGCGCCCGAGGTGCGCGGACGGAAAGGAGGAGGATGATGGCCTCCGCCCAAGCTGCCGCCGCCCGCGCCGCCGCCGACGCGCCACCCAGCCCGTAAGCTGGAGTGGAATCCTCACGCGTACAGGCCGCCCGCGTCGAGTGAAATCCACGGCCCCGACGGCGAGCCGGCGAGGTGTCGCCGGCGAGCCGCCGGCCCCGTACGTATTTAGGATAGAAGTAGTAGTTTAAAAAAAATGTAATGAATCTCTTTAATGAAAATATTGTTTATGCCTATGACACGCGGGCCAGGGACGGACAAGGGGCGGACGCGAGCGACCAGCCTTTCGCGTCCGCGGCCACGCAAACCCGGCCAAGATTTGGGCCGGGTTTGCGTCGATCCAGACGCCGCGGGCATCCGTTTTAGGGATGGATCCGCGCGCTGGGCCGGATTTTTGTCCGGCTGGACCCATCCGGACGCGGGATGGGTCGCCCGGTTGGAGATGCCCTTAGGTCTAAGAGATGCCCATCCTGTTGCGGCCACACTACGCACCTGGACCTGGTACACACAAGCTTTCTAGTACGTTTCTTTAATTCGTCAATCACATCGCTCGTAGCAGCCGTGCTGCCAGCTCCAACGCGTATGGAAAGCAATTGAGTCATCCCTCATCCGTTCCTTTCAGGTCAACGGGAAAAAAAAAGAACGCTCCATCTTAGGCTAACTTAATTTGGACTAACTTAAGAGCATATTTTTTTAGACGGAAGGCTCAAAATAATTCCGGCTTTGAATTAACGAAGCCATCAACTGGTCAGGAGTTACACCATAAGTTATAACACACCACGGAAACTAAAAACTAACAAGAAAAGACAACACAAAGAGCACAGCTAAGCGCTAGGTTGTCTTCTGTTGCACCGGACCGAGCATGTCCTAGACCACGCCAACAAACCTCCTTCGCACCAACACAACATCACAAGGGGGACTCGGCGACGGGCTAGCATCCTAGCAGAACTTGAGGATCCAAAGGGGATGGGGACTTGCGGCGACGCCTCCAAGAAGGTGCATGGCGCACGAATGCGTCGTCGGCAGAGACCGAGGACGGTCTCTGCAAAGCTTTCACCCAAACCACGAACCACCACCCCCGAGCTCAGGTTAGGTCCAGACCAGAAACACCACATCTTCCAATGGCATTGGGATAGGCACACTGGCCGAAACTATGACCAGACGCCGACCTAGCAAAGTCCCCCATGGCACTAGGCGAGACGTCAGCTACCGAAGCAAGGCTGTGTATAAGCAGCCAGGCCGACAAGGTGTGAGGGCTGGGACACCAACGAGAGATCAAAGGGTGATCCACAAGACACTACAACATAAGCTCGCCTGAAGCGGGGCCAACAAGATCAGCAGGTTGAGGCGGAGGTACGAAAACCATCAGTCCGAAGCGGGAGATCCACATCGGGACGCCTTCAACAAGGGAACGACACCTAATAGGTGATGCCGTCACCGGCAATGGCAATGCCATGCTTAGCTTTCGCCTAGATCCCATCGGGTCAAAATCCGGTCGCGAGGACGCAGAGCGGTCAGAACAAAACTCACTACCGCACCTCCAACCCAAGCCACACTGTGATGTAGCCTCAACTAGAATCACCCGCAGGAAAGACGCAAGAGCTGGTTCGCCAACCCGGCCAGACCCGGAGCCAGACGTTGCTCGACGCTGGATCGGCGGCACCACGATGACCTCAGCATCCCCAACACGCCAAACCCTGCCCTAGCGCGACTACAAATGGTCGAAGGGAGAATGTGCTACCTACCCCGGCGAGCACAAGCCGGCCTAGGGATCCAATCCCAAGAAGGCGGCGAGGACGTTTCCCACCGCAACACCACAGTGTCATGAACCCTGTGAAAAAAAACAGAAAGTCATCGACACAAACGGGCATAGAGGTCGCCAGATCTGTAGCATACAGATCAAGCATGCACGAGCAGAGATCCATGGAGCTGGATGGTCAACTGACTGAGCCCTGGCAGGACCAGATCCGACCAAACCCTAGTCGCCAGCAGCAGCCACCGGCGACCGGCCGAAGCACGAGGCGCCGCACCACCAGAAGTTGCATGGCGGCGGGAGCAGCAGAGCCGCGCCAGCAGCAGCCACCGGCGATCGGCCGAAGCACGAGGTGCCGCACCACCAGAATCTGCATGGCGGCGGGAGCAGCAGAGCCGCGCCGGCCAGGGACCACCACACCGCGCCGCCATGCGGGCGTGACCCGCCCCGGTGAGCCTGCCCGACTAGCGGGAGGGAGCGTCCAAAGACGCACGCGCCGATGCGGCGCCGCCACGACCGGAAGGCCGGCCAGAGCATGGCCCGGGGTGCAGCGGTGGGAGCAGCATCGCCGCACTTAAGAGCATCTTGATCAGATGGTGTATAATATACACCACCAATTTTGGCACCTTTTCAAGTTTTTTACACCACCTTTTTTTTTTTGATAAAACCCATATGGTGTAAAATACACCACCAAGTGCTCTATCGGATGGTGTGTATCTGGGTGGTGTATATTTCAGATATGCAAATATATGGATGAAACTTATATCTAGATGATTTGAAAACACAAAGAGATCCAAATAATGCTAAATATTACATTACACAAATAATTTATCATTATTACGCAATTAGTTCATCCTCAACTTTGACACAAATAAGCTCACAAGTAGGCATAGTTCATCACAAGCACACATAGTTCATTCGCAAACGCACATAGCTCATCACACAATTGAACGACAACCACCACTCCTCTGTCCCCCCACCCACCATGCCCACCACTCCTTCGTGAGATCCTTCTGGAGACCTTCATGGTATCTTCATCCCGGATCACGTGGTAACCCTCAACGAAGCGGGCGAATCGGTTTCGCTGGCAACGAGGCCACACCGGATGCCCCATGTCAAACTCCTCGTCCGACGTCATGTAGTCAAGTGAGCTTAATCTCTTGCTCGAAGACATCTACAAACCATTAAACGAACATAAACAAAAAAGACAAAAAAGGGAAAAAAAATGAACCATCGAACACTGTCGGTGCGACGCCTGTGCGAGGCTAGCGGAGGGCACGTGGGGGAGGCCTGGCGGAGAACAAATTCGAGTATATATGCTAGACCCATGCTTTGTAGGGTCATACATATGTGCATCGACTTTCATAAGAGTGAAATTTTCTGTTTTGGTAAGGCCAAAGAAGTCGAGGATCAATATAGAGATCTTTTTGGGTGTGAGGCTGGGGCCTTCCCTTTTAGGTATTTGGGAATACCCATACATTATAGAAAATTGAAAATGGAGAGTGGAAACCGGTGGAAGATAGGTTTGAAAAGAAGCTTAGTTGTTGGATCGGTAAATTACTATCGTATGGAGATCGTTTAGTTCTGATCAATGCAGTGCTCACTAGCCTGCCTATGTTCATGTTATCCTTTCTTGAGATTCCTAAAGGGGTAAGCAAAAGATTGGACTTCTTTAGATCACGTTTTTTCTGGCAAAGTGACAACCACAAAAGAAAGTATAGGCTTACTAACTGGAATATTATCTGTCGGCCAAAAGATCAAGGGGGGCTTGGAATTGAAGTTCTTGATATTAAAAACAAGTGCCTCCTAAGTAAATGGTTGTTTAAGCTTATGAATGAACAAGGGGTGTGGCAAGAGCATCTACAAAATAAATATCTCCATTCTAATACTCTCTCGCAAGTGAAGGTTAAACCAAATGATTCTCCTTTTTGGAAAGGACTAATGAAAGTTAAAGATGATTTCTTTTCTAAGGCTTCCTTTGAAGTTGGGAATGGCTTAGATACTCGCTTTTGGGAGGATATTTTGTTAGGGGACAAGCCTTTAGCGCAGCAATACCCTTCTCTATACCGCATTGTCAATCATAAAAATGGTTTAGTCGCCAACGTGCTGCAGGGTTTCCCTCTAAATATAGCCTTTAGACAAAACCTAGACGAGCAAAAATGGGCAAGATGGATGCACTTAGTTAGTCGCTTGATTGAGATTGAGCTTTCTGATGCTAAATATGTTCTACGCTGGACCTTAACCGCCTCAAAGGCGTTCACCGTTAAGTCTATGTATCTTGACTATTTGAATGGGCATACAAATTATCTACGTAAATACATTTGGAAAATCAAAGTACCTTTGAAAATAAGGATTTTTATGTGGTTCCTTCACAGAAAAGTCATTTTAACGAAGGATAACCTCATTAAAAGGAATTGGCATGGTAATACAAAATGTAGTTTTTGTGACCATGATGAAACTATACAACATTTATTTTTTGAATGCCCTTTCGCTAAGATTATTTGGCGCATTGTCCACATGGCGTTCGGTATCCCTCCCCCCAAGAATGTTAGAACCTTATTTGGGGGCTGGCTACATGGGGTGCATAAGATAGCTAAAAACCAAATTAGAGTTGGTATTTGTGCTCTCCTATGGGCAATGTGGCATGTGCGAAATGATCTCATTTTTAAAAAATCTAATCGTGCCTCCTTTTTGCAGGTTATCCCTCTTGCTACTCACTGGATCCGTACGTGGTTATGTCTCCAGCCGGAAGCGCAGCGCCAGGACATGGATTTTGGGTGCAGCCGTTTGGAGATGGTCGCTCAGGATTTATTCAGCCGGTGCGGTTGGTAGCTTGACCGTAGGCTCACTTGCTGATCCTTGGCCGCATCATGTTGCTGCATTTTTTTAGGTGGTTGATCCACATGGAAACGTTGAGTGACCCATGATTTGTAATAATTGCATACTTTCTACCGTTATGAAGACGGACGCTTTGCTAATAATGAAATAAAAGCCGTATGTATCACTTTGATACAGAGGCTGGGGTTATTCCCCATATCGAAAAAAATACATATGTGCATCGTGCATGCACTTGCCAACACACACGGCAAGCCTTGCACGAATCCAATTTTAATATAAGGTGCATATATATGATCTTATCATCAAAAAATTATTTCAAAATGTCAAAAAACTGAATAAAAATGTCAGCATTTTATTGTACATGTCAAGTTTCGCAGTAACATTTTTCGTGTCCTGTGTAAAAAAAATAAGAAAATGCTCTATGGGAGAGTTTTGTAGCACCGAAATTTATCTTTTTTACACAAGACAGAAAAATGACGATATTTTGTGAAACAGTTTCGTGAGCACATAGAACATAAAAATGTACCCAATATTTTTGTCAGATTTTTTCAACATTTTAAAATACAATTAAAAGTCATTTATAAAATAAAGAGCATATCCTTCTGAGAGCCAAAATGCCACATCCCAAAACTTGTACATATTTTCCACCTCCATCTGTCGCTAGCCTAGCCGGTACTTATTTCATGACATGCAGCCTTCCGACGCGCAATCATTAAGTTAGCGAAAAATATTCTCCCTCTAATTTATAGTAATTGCCGGGTTTTAGTTTAAATTTGAACTGAAATCTTGACACCTCATTTAGGGCGTGTTTGCTAGCCTGCATGCCCCTTGGTTCGCATTGGCTCAGCTTTTTCAGCCTGTTTGGTTACCTGTGCGAGGCCGCGTTCTTGCAGGAACCGGTTCTCAAAGCACCCTCGGGCCAGGCCCTGGAGGAACGCCCGGTTCGGCCGTTTCTACCGAGCCACCCCCGTTTCCGCAGAAGTGGAGAACGCGGCGTCCTCGCAGAGCAACCACAGGAGATGGCGGGAGCTCGCGCGGGATGGCGAAATCTCGGCGGGATGAATTCGATCACCGCGCTTGAATTTTCGCCACCGTGTATAGGTGCGGCTCTCTCACCGGCAAATCCAAATCCCCCATTCCCCCCATTTCGATCTTATCCACCATTCCAGATCTAACGACATGGCCGGCTCTACCTCACCTGTACGGTCGGCAAGGCTTCCGGTGGCGAAGGCGGTGGCTACTGGCCGTGGATGGTCATCTTCTTCCTCTGTGTCGATGACTTTAGTTATGGTAAGCTTCTGCAAACCCTAGCCTTAGATCTAGATCTTTTGGGTACACAAGCGGGGTCTGAACGAATCCATTGCAGGACATTCCTTCATTGTCGGTTAAGGTTGTGGAGGTTTTCCAGGTTCCATCTGACTCTACGACGGGTACCGTTCTCGCCGTTGACTCATCCACTGGGACGGTGGTGTTGCCTGCATCTTTGCCAGGGTCCCCTGCTTCCCCGACCTCGGTGCTGCGTGTGGCTCCTTTGATTGTAAGGTCGCTCTTACTTATCTCGATGTTCATTGATCTGCTAGTGGTACTTCATTGATCTGCTAGTGGTATTTCATTGATCTGCTAGTGCTTAAGGATGTTGATATCTACGGGAGCTTCTATTCTTGTAGACAGTGTTGGGCCTCCAAGAGCAGAGGTTTGTAGAACAGCAGCAAGTTTCCCTTAAGTGGATTACCCAAGGTTTATCGATCTCAGGGAGGAAGAGGTCAAAGATATCCCTCTCATGCAACCCTGCAACCACAAAGCAAGAAGTCTCTTGTGTCCCCAACACACCTAATAGGTGCACTAGTTCGGCGAAGAGATAGTGAAATACGGGTGGTATGAATAAGTAGTAGCAACGGCACTGAACAAGTGCTTTGCCCGGGACAAGTAAACAAGCAGTAGTAACGCAGCGAGTAGTAACGCATAGAAACAAGTAAACAAGCAGCGATAGCAGTATTTAGGAACAAGGCCTAGGGATTAGACTTTCACTAGTGGACACTCTCAACATTGATCACATAACGTAACGGATAAATGCATACTCTACACTTTTGTTGGATGATGAACACATTGCGTAGGATTACACGAACCCTCAATGCCGGAGTTAACAAGCTCCACAATAATGCTCATATTTTAGTAACCTTTAGTGTAAGATAGATCAAAAGACTAAACCAAGTACTAACATAGCATGCACACTCGTCACCTTCATGCATATGTAGGAGGAATAGATCACATCAATATTATCATAGCAATAGTTAACTTCGCAATCTACAAGAGATCATGATCATAGCATAAACCAAGTACTAACACGGTGCACACATCGTCACCTTTGCACACGTGCAGGAGGAATAAAACTACTTTAATAACATTGCTAGAGTAGCACATAGATAAATTGTGATACAAACACATTGCAATCATAAAGAGATATAAATAAGCACCTCACTATGCCATTCAACAAGTGAATAAGTATTCTGTGAAATATAGCCTAAGAGACCCACACGGTGCACACACTCGTCACCTTTACACACGTGGGACAAGGAGTCTCCGGAGATCACATAAGTAAAACTCACTTGACTAGCATAATGACATCTAGATTACAAGCATCATCATATGAATCTCAATCATGTAAGGCAGCTCATGAGATTATTGTATTGAAGTACATAGGAGAGAGATGAACCACATAGCTACCGGCACAGCCCCGAGCCTCGATGGAGAACTACTCCCTCCTCATGGGAGCAGCAGCGGTGATGAAGATGGCGGTGGAGATGGCAGCGGTGTCGATGGAGAAGCCTTCCGGGGCACTTCCCCGCTCCGGCAGGTGCCGGAACGAGACTCCTGTCCCCCGGATCTTGGCTTCGCGATGGCGGCGGCTCTGGAAGGTTTTCCGTATCGTGGTTCTTCGCCTCAGGGTTTTCGCGACGGAGGCTTTAAATAGGCGAAGAGGCGGCGCAGAGGGTCGAAGGGGTGGCCACACCATATGGCGGCGCGGCCAGGGCCCGGGCCGCGCCGGCCTATGGTCCGGGGGCCCGCGTGCCCCCCTCTGGTCCTTCCCGGGTGTTCTGGATGCTTCCGGTGAAAATAGGAACATGGGTCTTGATTTCGTCCGATTCCGAGAATATTTCGTTACTAGGATTTCTGAAACCAAAAACAGCAGAAAACAGGAACTAGCACTTCGGCATCTTGTTAATAGGTTAGTTCCAGAAAATGCACGAATATGACATAAAGTGTGCATAAAACATGTAGGTATCATCAATAATATGGCATGGAACATAAGAAATTATCGATACGTCGGAGACGTATCAAGCATCCCCAAGCTTAGTTCTGCTCGTCCCGAGCAGGTAAAACGATAACAAAGATAATTTCTGAAGTGACATGCCATCATAACCTTGATCATATTGTAAACATATGTAATGAATGCAGCGATCAAAACAATGGTAATGACATGAGTAAACAACTGAATCATAAAGCAATGACTTTTCATGAATAGCACTTTCAAGACAGGCATCAATAAGTCTTGCATAAGAGTTAACTCATAAAGCAATAATTTAAAGTAAAGATATTGAAGCAACACAATGGAAGATAAAGTTTCAGCAATTGCTTTCAACTTGTAACATGTATATCTCAATGATAGTTTGTCAACATAGAGTAATATAACAAGTGCAATATGCAAGTATGTAGGAATCAATGCACAGTTCACACAAGTGTTTGCTTCTTGAGGTGGAGAGAGATAGGTGAACTGACTCAACATAAAAAGTAAAAGAAAGGTCCTTCAAAGAGGAAAAGCATCGATTGCTATATTTGTGCTAGAGCTTTGGTTTTTGAAAACATGAAACAATTTTGTCAACGGTAGTAATAAAGCATATGAGTTATGTAAATTATATCTTACAAGTTGCAAGCCTCATGCATAGTATACTAATAGTGCCCGCACCTTGTCCTAATTAGCTTGGACTACCGGATCTTTGCAATGCACATGTTTTAACCAAGTGTCACAATGGGGTACCTCCATGCCGCCTGTACAAAGGTCTAAGGAGAAAGCTCGCATTTTGGATTTCTCGCTTTTGATTATTCTCAACTTAGACATCCATACCGGGACAACATGGAAAACAGATAATGGACTCCTCTTTAATGCATAAGCATGTGGCAACAATTATTATTCTCATATGAGATTGAGGATGTGTGTCCAAAACTGAAACTTCCACCATGAATCATGGCTTTAGTTAGCGGCCCAATGTTCTTCTCTAACAATATGCATGCTCCAACCATAAAGGTGGTAGATCTCTCTTGCTTCGTACAAGACGGACATGCATAGCAACTCACATGATATCCAACAAAGAATAGTTGATGGCGTCCCCGAAACATGGTTATCGCACAACAAGCAACTTAATAAGAGATAAAGTGCATAAGTACATATTCAATACCACAATAGTTTTTAAGCTATTTGTCCCATGAGCTATATATTGCAAAGGTGAATGATGGAATTTTAAAGGTAGCACTCAAGCAATTTACTTTGGAATGGCGGATAAATACCATGTAGTAGGTAGGTATGGTGGACACAAATGGCATAGTGGTTGGCTAGCTCAAGTATTTTGGATGCATGAGAAGTATTCCCTCTCGATACAAGGTTTAGGCTAGCAAGGTTATTTGAAACAAACACAAGGATGAACGGTACAGCAAAACTCACATAAAAGACATATGGTAAACATTATAAGACTCCATACCGTCTTCCTTGTTGTTCAAAACTCAATACTAGATGTTATCTAGACTCTAGAGAGACCAATTATGCAAACCAAATTTTAGCATGCTCTATGTATTTCTTCATTAATAGGTACAAAGTATATGATGCAAGAGCTTAAACATGAGCACAACAATTGCCAAGTATCACATTATCCAAGACATCATAGCAATTTACTACATGTATCATTTTCCAATTCCAACCATATAACAAATTAACGAAGAAGAAACTTCGCCATGAATACTATGAGCTAAGAAAACATGTGTTCATACGAACCAGCGGAGCGTGTCTCTCTCCCACACAAGCATGATGAACTTATTCAAACATAAACAAAAAATAAAAGCACACAGACGCTCCAAGTAAAGTACATAAGATGTGACCGAATAAAAATATAGTTTCAAGAGAAGGAACCTGATAATTTGTCGATGAAGAAGGGGATGCCTTGGGCATCCCCAAGCTTAGACGCTTGAGTCTTCTTAGAATATGCAGGGGTGAACCACCGGGGCATCCCCAAGCTTAGAGCTTTCACTCTCCTTGTCATATTGCATCATACTCCTCTCTTGATCCTTGAAAACTTCCTCCACACCAAACTCGAAACAACTCATTAGAGGGTTAGTGCATAATAAAAATTCACATGTTCAGAGGTGACACAATCATTCTTAACACTTCTGGACATTGCATAAAGCTACTGGACATTAATGGATCAAAGAAATTCATCCAACATAGCAAAAGAGGCAATGCGAAATAAAAGACAGAATCTGTCAAAACAGAACAGTCCGTAAAGATGGATTTTATTAGGCCACCAGACTTGCTCAAACGAAAATGCTCAAATTGAACAAAAGTTGCGTACATATCTGAGGATCATGCTCGTAAATTGGCGTAATTTTCTGAGCTACCTACAGGGAGATAGACCCAGATTCGTGACAGCAAAGAAATCTGGAACTGCGCAGTAATCCAAATCTAGTACTTACTTTTCTATCAAAGACTTTACTTGGCACAACAAAACATAAAACTAAGATAAGGAGAGGTTTCTACAGTAGTAAACAACTTCCAAGACACAAATATAAAATAAAGTATTGTAGCAAAATAACACATGGGTTATCTCCCAAGAAGTTCTTTCTTTATAGCCATTAAGATGGGCTCAGCAGTTTTAATGATGCACTCGCAAGAAATAGTAGTTGAAGCAAAAGAGAGCATCAAGAGGCAAATTCAAAACACATTTAAGTCTAACATGCTTCCTATGCATGGGAATCTTGTAAATAAACAAGTTCATGAAGAGCAAAGTAACAAGCATAGGAAGATAAAACAAGTGTAGCTTCAAAAATTTCAGCACATAGAGAGGTGTTTTAGTAACATGAAAATTTCTACAACCATATTTTCCTCTCTCATAATAACTTTCAGTAGCATCATGAGCAAACTCAACAATATAACTATCACATAAAGCATTCTTATCATGAGTCTCATGCATAAAATTGTTACTCTCCACATAAGCATAATAAATTTTATTAGTAATAGCGGGAGCAAATTCAACAAAGTAGCTATCATTATTATTCTCATCAAGTGTAGGAGGCATAGTATAATCACAACAAAATTCACTCTCCATAGTAGGTTGTACCAAAAGACCACTATTATAATCATCACAAATAGGAGGCAAAGTATCATCAAAGAAAATTTTCTCCTCAATGCTTGGGGGACTAAAAATATCATGAAAACCAGCTTCCCCAAGCTTAGAACTTTCTATATCATTATCAGCAATGGTGTTCAAAGCGTTCATACTAATATTACTACCAGCATGCAAATAAGATTCCATAGGTTTTTTAATTTTCGCATCAAACAATCCATGTTTTAAATCAGGAAATAGAATAAGAAGCTCATTGTTGTCCATTATGCCAAACTAGTGTAAACAAGAAACAAAAAGATGCAATTGCAGGATCTAAAGGAAATAGCTTCGAGCACACACACGACTGCGCCAGAAAAATACTTTACCTGGGACCGTAGTATGAGAGCCTTTTACCTTTCCTCCCCGGCAACGGCGCCGAAAAGTGCTTGATGTCTACGGGAGCTTCTATTCTTGTAGACAGTGTTGGGCCTCCAAGAGCGGAGGTTTGTAGAACAGCGAGCAAGTTTCCCTTAAGTGGATTACCCAAGGTTTATCGATCTCGGGGAGGAAGAGGTCAAAGATATCCCTCTCATGCAACCCTGCAACCACAAAGCAAGAAGTCTCTTGTGTCCCCAACACACCTAATAGGTGCACTAGTTCGGCGAAGAGATAGTGAAATACATGTGGTATGAATAAGTAGTAGCAACGGCACCGAACAGTGCTTTGCCCGAGACGAGTAAACAAGCGAGTAGTAACGCAGCAGTAGTAACGCAAGTAAAACAAGTAAACAAGCAGCGATAGCGATATTTAGGAACAAGGCCTAGGGATTAGACTTTCACTAGTGGACACTCTCAACATTGATCACATAACATAACGGATAAATGCATACTCTACACTTTTGTTGGATGATGAACACATTGCGTAGGATTACACGAACCCTCAATGCCGGAGTTAACAAGCTCCACAATAATGCTCATATTTTAGTAACCTTTAGTGTAAGATAGATCAAAAGACTAAACCAAGTACTAACATAGCATGCACACTCGTCACCTTCATGCATATGTAGGAGGAATAGATCACATCAATATTATCATAGCAATAGTTAACTTCGCAATCTACAAGAGATCATGATCATAGCATAAACCAAGTACTAACACGGTGCACACATCGTCACCTTTGCACACGTGCGGGAGGAATAAAACTACTTTAATAACATTGCTAGAGTAGCACATAGATAAATTGTGATACAAACACATTGCAATCATAAAGAGATATAAATAAGCACCTCACTATGCCATTCAACGAGTGAATAAGTATTCTGTGAAATATAGCCTAAGAGACCCACACGGTGCACACACTCGTCACCTTTACACACGTGGGACAAGGAGTCTCCGGAGATCACATAAGTAAAACTCACTTGACTAGCATAATGACATCTAGATTACAAGCATCATCATATGAATCTCAATCATGTAAGGCAGCTCATGAGATTATTGTATTGAAGTACATAGGAGAGAGATGAACCACATAGCTACCGGTACAGCCCCGAGCCTCGATGGAGAACTACTCCCTCCTCATGGGAGCAGCAGCGGTGATGAAGATGGCGGTGGAGATGGCAGCGGTGTCGATGGAGAAGCCTTCCGGGGGCACTTCCCCGCTCCGGCAGGGTGCCGGAACAGAGACTCCTGTCCCCCAGATCTTGGCTTCGCGATGGCGGCGGTTCTGGAAGGTTTTCCGTATCGTGGTTCTTCGCCTCAGGGTTTTCGCGACGGAGGCTTTAAATAGGCGAAGAGGCGGCGCAGGAGGGTCGAAGGGGTGGCCACACCATATGGCGGCGCGGCCAGGGCCTGGGCCGCGCCGGCCTATGGTCTGGGGGCCCAGTGCCCCCCCTCGGTCCTTCCGGGTGTTCTGGATGCTTCCGGTGAAAATAGGAACATGGGTCTTGATTTCGTCCGATTCCGAGAATATTTCGTTACTAGGATTTCTGAAACCAAAAACAGCAGAAAACAGGAACTGGCACTTCGGCATCTTGTTAATAGGTTAGTTCCAGAAAATGCACGAATATGACATAAAGTGTGCATAAAACATGTAGGTATCATCAATAATATGGAATGGAACATAAGAAATTATCGATACGTCGGAGACGTATCAGATGTCCATGTGGTACTGCTACTTCTTTGATCTGCTAGTGTTGATCATGTAGGCCGGCCATCATACCATTGTGCTCCCCTGATCTGTCTGCGCCTACTGTGAAATCCCACACCGACTATCTGATTGCAAGCAAACCAGCCATGGTTTGGAAACCTGAGCTATCAGAGTTTGTGCTGAATCGGTTGGTTCAGCTCGTCCGTAGTGGCATCTGCTTCAACATGGGATTCAAGGAGCAGCAGATGAAGAAGGTAGCCGCGGATGTTCTTGCATTCGCTGGCGTACATGTCACCAGTGTTCAGCTGTACAACCACATCAGAAACTGGAGGATGAAGTGGAGCGTCATTATGAAGATGAAATCCGATCGCATTCTAGACTAGAGCGAAGATGGTTGCTGCTTCTACGGCGGTGATGAAGGGGCGGCGGATGAGTACATCCAGGTACGAAGCCTCATTGAGTTCATGCATAGATCAGTGAGAGAGCCACCCTAACAGTTGTTCCTTGTGGACTGCAGCGCTACCCGAAGTACCGTCAGTACGTCGGCACCCCGATCACGAACTACGCTCAGATGAAGACGATCTTCACTCCCCGGTTCGTGTGCAAGACGCAGCTGTTCCAGCCTAACTTGCTGGTCAGGGCTATCGACTTCATTGCAGACAATGAAGCAGAGTATGCCGTCTACCGTAAGTTGCAGCCACCGGAGAGGAGGAGCTAGCTTAGGACCTGGCTCCGCAACCAGTTTCCTGCTTAGTGTTTCTGCTTCCTTCGTCACGATCCACTGATTTTTGGAGGTGATCTTGCATCCCTCCATTAGCTAGGACTTGCTACAACCTGATCCCGGGTCTGTAATGATGAACTTGTTCGAGGTGGTATATACTACCCCCTCGTGATGAACCTGTGATGCATCACGAAGTAGTTGCTTCGTTCGTGATGCATCGCCCACTAAGTAGTTGTTGTGTATTACCAACACCTTTTGTGATGAACTGAATTGATGTGTGATGTTATTTAGTATTGGGTAACCTCACCACTTTAAGTGAAAAGGTTACCACAGCACTAAGCTATCTTCAACCAAACAGGCTGTGGGTTGCATGAGCAGGGAAAAACGTACTATTAAAGGGCAACTAAACGATGGGACCTGGGTTCCTTCTCCGACGCGCAAAAGGTCTCACAGGATACCAAACGACCGACTTTCGTGACCCATGACCATCTTGTTGGCGCAGTCATGCAGAAAATTTGCCCAGACAACCAAACACGCCCTTATGGATCAGAGGGCATACAACGTGTGTACGCACCACTGGGAAAAGCTTGTGATATTTTGAAACTCAAGAGTACAATCTTTTCTCCCTTGTCCCGGGCTCATTTTTTTGTGTGAAAACATACAACGTAGTATTTGTACGCACCCACGGAAAAAAAAATTGTGATTGTCTGTACCTCAAAAGTATGGTTTTCGAAATATTTTGGAATCTAAGTGCTATGAATTGGTGTTCGCGCTGCACACATTATTGTAGGTGGTGGTGGCTGGTTAAGTTTTAGGTGGTGCTTCCCAGCTGCTGAAGCTCAGGCAAGTCGGCCGCACGAAGCGGCCCATTAAAGTTCGAGGCGCGTCGTGTTCCATGGTTGCTCCGGCCGGCCGTGGATCCATCAGCCGTCGCCCCAACTGCATGCCGCCGCCGTGGCGCCGTCCCACGCGCCCCTGGTGCATTCATTCGGCTGGCGGGCACACATGGCATGCACGTGCATGCGGGTCGAACGCGCTCGATCGCCGGTAGTATGCTGATCTGGCTCGTACTATAGATTTGTAAGTCTACCGCGTACAACATTAACGTGTTCATCCAATCCATACATACAGTACAGCTACAACTACAAACAGTAGTACAGTGGCGGCATGGAGCGCGGACGGCCGGCCATGCCAATGCAAACGGCCAAACGACAGGTGCAACGCGTATAGGCCCACCCCGGCAGGTCTCTTCAGTCTATCACGATCATTACGGCAAAATCCAAATTCAAATTTGAACCTGTAGAATCGAACCGCAAACTTGCAATATCTTCGAGAAACTCTGAATACCACTCTATTTTAAATGTTTAAGGCTGTCTGATTTGAAATTTCGCTAATGTAGCAGTTCAAACCCCGGTTGTTGACTTGGACACCCATGACATATCAAGTGCCATATCCAATCTTCTTCACCGGTGAAATCGATCATAGGCAGAACTAACCGAGACCTCCGCTTGGGCAGCACCTGCATGGGACCACCATAGACATCCATCCACCCCCGAAGTCCCCGCGATATCGAGTGCGGATATATAGGGGCGAGTCCCATTTCATACAGTGCCTCGGCGTTTTATCTGTCGATGAGCACGCCGTCGTGCCAGCCCATATGTCAGTACTCTGGAATTCTCTGTTCTCGGGAAGGAAGATGCTCAAGCAATCTGTGCTCGGGCTTGCCTCGCTAGAGAGGACTATGGCGCGTCAGAGGTCGAGGATCCGATGGTTGAGAGAGGGGGATGCCAACACGGCACTCTTCCATGTCGTGGCCAATGGAAGAAGAGTGAAAAACTTCATTGCCTCGGTCAAGGTTGGGGAGGAGATAGTTACGGATCAGGAGAGGAAAGTGGAAGCTTTCACGGAGGCTTACTTCCAGCTGCTAGGGAGAGTACAGCCCAGAGAGCACTCTATTGACCTGGGAGTGCTAGACATACCCACGGCTGACCTACAGGAGCTTGATGACATGTTTACTGAGGAGATATGGGGTCAAGAGCCTACATCCTGATCGGGCGCCAGGGCCTGATGGATTCACAGGAGCCTTTTACCAGAGGGCGTGAACAGTCATCAAGAGGGACGTTATTGCAGGGCTGCTCAAGCTCAGCGTGGGAGATGGTCGTGGCTTTGCCCGCCTAAATAGAGCCCTGATCACGTTGATCCCTAAGAAACTAGATGCCACGGAGATTAAGGACTATCGCCCCATTAGTTTGGTGCATAGCTTTGCCAAGCTTTTCTCCAAGTTAATGGCCAACAGACTCCGGAGAAGGCTGGGAGATGTGGTGAGTACCAACCAGTCGGCGTTTGTCAGAGGGAGGTCCCTGCATGATAACTTCATCTTAGTGAGGCAAGTGGCCAGGAAGATAAACCAACATAGACAGCCAGGAGTACTCCTAAAATTGGACCTCACAAGGGCGTTTGATTCGATTTCTTGGAGCTTCCTTTTCGAGGTGCTAAGGCGCTGATGACCCACAAGTATAGAGGGTGTATCGCAGTATCTTCGATAAGTAAGAATGTCGATCCCAACGAAGAGCAGAAGGTGTTGACAAGCAGTTTCGATGAAGGATTCACTGTAAATGCTCACAGACAAGTATTCAGGGGGTTTTGATTTAACTGATGAATAAAGTACGAGTAAGTAAAATGCGAGAGAAATAATTGCAGCGAGTGGCCCAATCCTTTTTAGCACAAAGGACAAGCCGGTTTGTTTACTTATAATGACCAAACGTTCTTGAGGACACACGGGAATTTAGTCTAGTGCTTTCGCTTCATGTGGCTAAATAATCTTCATTGTTTTGATAAGTGTTATGTGGGTGAACCTATGCTAATGCACCGCCCTTCCTAGGACTAATACATACTTGTGATTATAGCCCTTGCAAGCATCCGCAACTACAAGAAAGTAATTAAGATAAATCTAACCACAGCCTTAAACTCTAAGATCCTGCAATCCCTACTGCATCGATATACCAACGGGGGCTCAGGTTTTTGTCACTCCGGCAACCCCGCAATTGGAAAACGAGTACAAGATGTATTCCCCTAGGCCCATAAATGGTGAAGTATCATGTAGTCGACGTTCACACGACACCACTAGAAGAATAACACCACAACTTAAATATCATAACATTGAATACTACTCAACCATACTTCACTACTAACATTTAGACTTCACCCATGTCCTCAAGAACTAAACGAACTACTCACGAGACATCATATGGAACATGATCAGAGGTGATATGATAATGAATAACAATCTGAACATAAACCTTGGTTCAACGGTTTCACTCAATAGCATCAATAACAAGTAGAAATCAACACCGGGAGAGTTTCCCTATCAAACAATCAAGATCAAACCCAAATTTCTACAGCGGTGACGAGGTGCAGCGGTGGAGATGGCGGTGATGATGATGAAGATGATGGCGATGGTGATGGAGATGATGTCCAGCTCGATGGCGGTGACGATGGCGTCGATTTCCCCTCCGGGAGGGAATTTCCCCGGCGGATTCCTCGCCCGCCGGAGAGCTCTTTCTCTCTCGGTGTTCTCCGCCCCGCAGAGGCGGCTGTGGCTCTTCGCGACGTACCCTCTGGAGCTTAGGGTTTCGGGACGAAGGAGTACGCGAAGAAAAGGAGGCGAAAGGGGTTGTGGGGCCCCCACACCATAAGGTGGCGCGGCCAGGCCATGGGCCGCGCCGGCCTGTGGTCTGGCCCCACCTTGGGTCTCCTCGGCTCCCCCTTCTGGCTTTCTCCGTCATCTGGAAAAATAGGATTTTTGGTATAATTCCCGTCAATTGCTGATCTTCCGAAATATTGCATCCTGACGGTGCTTTTTCCAGCAGAATCCTGGCTCCGGTGCGCGATCTCCAAATAATCATGAAATATACAAAATAGATGAAATAACATAAGTATCATCTCCAAATATGAAATTTATCAATGAATAACAGCAAATTATGATATAAAATAGTGATGCAAATTGGACGTATCAACTCCCCCCAAGCTTAGACTTCGCTTGTCCCCAAGCGAAACTGAGCTCAGTAAACAAGACCACATGTTTATGGAGTGAAGAGTCGATAAATCAAATACGGACAAGAAGCATCATATTCATTCACACAAGACATTCTAGTAAACAACTTCCTCATATAATTCAACTTGAAACAAGTATAAGGTAATCACAAATAAAGGTGCATAAGAAATCATAGTTGGTGAGGGCAAACTTTGTTCTTGGTCAGAGAACAGTTAACAGATTATACTTATCTATTGAGCAGCGCTCTCATACTAAAGCTTATGGTAAACTTGCATACTCAATCATAGTAATCATTGATGACTTTCAAAGCTATATTCATTCAGGTAAAACTTGTACTAAACAAGAAAGAATAAAAGACATGATGAAGCAAATCACAATATAATAGTTTGATCACAACAACTAAAATGCTTGCTTGAGATGGAGGGAAATAGGTTTACCGACTCAACATAAAGTAAAAGACAGGCCCTTCGCAGAGGGAAGCAGGGATTAAATCATGTGCTAGAGCTTTTTCAGTTTTGAAATCATATAAAGAGAATGAAAGTAAAGTTTTGAGAGGTGTTTGTTGTTGTCAACGAATGGTAGCGGGTACTCTAACCCCCTTGCCAAACAGACCTCCAAAGAGCGACTCCCATGAAGGACGTTATCGCCACCAGCAAGGTAGATCATCCTTCTTCTCTTTTGTTTACACATGTACTTTAGTTTTTTTTAAGGATGACACTCCCCCCAACCTTTGCTTACACAAGCCATGGCTAACCGAATCCTCGGGTGCCTTCCAACAATCTCATATCATGGAGGAGTGTCTATTGCAAAATTAAGTTGCTTACTGATGAATCGAGCAAAACATGTGAAGAGAATTATTAATGAAAGTTGATTAATTGGGGCCGGGAACCCCGTTGCCGGCTTGATGGCGTGTAACTCACACGTTCGTTGGGAACCCCAAGAGGAAGGTATGATGCGCACAGCAGCAAGTTTTCCCTCGAAAAGAAACCAAGGTTTATCGAACCAGGAGGAGCCAAGAAGCACGTTGAAGGTTGATGGCGGCGGGATGTAGTGCGGCGCAACACCGGAGATTCCGGCGCCAACGTGGAACCCGCACAACACAACCAAAGTACTTTGCCCCAACGAAACAGTGAGGTTGTCAATCTCACCGGCTTGCTCGTAACAAAGGATTAACCGTATTGTGTGGAAGATGATTGTTTGCAGAGAAAACAAGTAAAACAAGTATTGCAGCAGATTTGTATTTCAGTATTAAAGAATGGACCGGGGTCCACAGTTCACTAGAGGTGTCTCTCCCATAAGATAAAAGCATGTTGGGTGAACAAATTACAGTCGGGCAATTGACAAATAGAGAGGGCATAACAATGCACATACATGTCATGATAAGTACAGAGAGATTTAATTGGGCATTACGACAAAGTACATAGACCGCCATCCAACCGCATCTATGCCTAAAAAGTCCACCTTCAGGTTATCGTCCGAACCCCTTCCAAGTATTAAGTTGCTAAGCAACGTGACAATTGCATTAAGTATGGTGCGTAATGTAATCAACAACTACATCCTCGGACATAGCGCCAATGTTTTATCCCTAGTGGCAACAAGCACAACACAACCTTAGAACTTTCTCGTCACCGTCCCGGTGTCAATGCGAGGCATGAACCCACTATCGAGCATAAATACTCCCTCTTGGAGTTAAGAGCAAAAACTTGGCCGAGCCTCTACTAATAACGGAGAGCATGCAAGATCATAAACAACACATATGTAATAACTTGATAATTAACATAACATGGTATTCTCTATCCATCGGATCCCGACAAACACAACATAGAGTATTACGGATAGATGATCTTGATCATGTTAGGCAGCTCACAAGATCCAACAATGAAGCACAATGAGGAGAAGACAACCATCTAGCTACTGCTATGGACCCATAGTCCAGGGGTGAACTACTCACTCATCACTCCGGAGGCGACCATGGCGGTGTAGAGTCCTCCGGGAGATGAATCCCCTCTCCGGCAGGGTGCCGGAGGAGATCTCCGTAATCCCCCGAGATGGGATTGGCGGCGGCGGCGTCTCGATAAGGTTTTTCGTATCGTGGTTTTTCGCATCGGGGTTTCGCGACGGAGGCTTTAAGTAGGCGGAAGGGCAGAGTCGGGGGGCTGACGAGGGGCCCACACCACAGGGCGGCGCGGGCCCCTCCTTGGCCGCGCCGCCTTGTGGTTTGGCCACCTCGTGGCCCCACTTCGTATGCTCTTCGGTCTTCTGGAAGGTTCGTGGCAAAATAGGACCCTGGGTCTTGATTTCGTCCAATTCCGAGAATATTTCGTTACTAGGATTTCTGAAACCAAAAACAGCAGAAAACAACAGAATCGGCTCTTCGGCATCTTGTTAATAGGTTAGTTCCAGAAAATGCACGAATATGACATAAAGTGTGCATAAAACATGTAGGTATCATCAATAATATGGCATGGATCATAAGAAATTATCGATACGTCGGAGACGTATCAGCATCCCTAAGCTTAGTTCTGCTCGTCCCGAGCAGGTAAAACGATAACAAAGATAATTTCTGAAGTGACATGCCATCATAACCTTGATTATACTATTTGTAAACATATGTAATGAATGCAGCGATCAAAACAATGGTAATGACATGAGTAAACAAGTGAATCATTGTTATCACCGGAATTTGACCAGGTCAGAGGTGGGCTGCGATCAAGATGGATTTAAAGAATATACATGGGAGAAATATGTGAATCGGCCTTTATATGCAAAATGTGGGCTAGTTAGCCCGTATATCTGTAAATATAGTAGATCGCATCATGTTTAGAATTAACAGGTAGAGTTTAGCCCGTGCACGGTTAGGTGCACGCCTCAGTTAGAAAGTCCCTTGGACTATAAATATGTATCTAGGGTTTATGGAAAAACAACAACCAACATTCAACACAAACAAATCTCGGCGCATCGCCAAACTCCTTCGTCTCGAGGGTTTCTCCGGTAAGCACCATGCTGCCTAGATCGCATCTTGCGATCTAGGCAGCACAAGCCTGCCCACGTTGTTCATGCGTTGCTCGTGCTCGAAGCCTTTTTGATGGCGAGCAACGTAGTTATCTTAGATGTGTTAGGGTTAGCATTGTTCTTCGAATTACATGCTTTCGTTATGCAACCCTTGCACATCTAGCCGCCCTTACACCTATCTTAGGTGTAGGGGCGGCACCCCGCTTGATCATCGTTTAGTAGATCTGATCCGTTACGGTTGCTCCTTGTTCATCAAGGATTAGTTTAACATCTGCAATAGTTAGGCCTTACAAAGGGTTGGAGGATCCAGCGGCGTGTAGGGTGACGTTTGCTAGCCCTAGAAAGGATGTTCCGGGGATCAACCTTGTGTTGGTTTTTAGGCCCTGTCTAGGATCGGCTTACGGTCACCGTGCGCGAGCGCGAGGCCCAATCGTGAGTAGGATGATCCGATTATGCGGTGAAAACCCTAAATCGTCGTAGATCTCATTAGCTTTATCTTGATCAAGCAGGACCACCATATATTCGGACACCTCGTTCGAATCATGGGTGGATCGGCTCTTTGAGCCGATTCACAGGATAACCTGAGAGCCGATCGAGGCTCGTATTTAATGTTTACGTGTATGCCATGCAGGAAAATAAGCGAGGCATCATCAACACCTTCCTGACCAGGTATAGGTCAGGTGGCACGCCCTTGCGATAGCATCGGACGTGTGACCAGGAGGCTTTGCGGGCCGTCGCTCTGAGGGACTGGGGCCAGCCGCAGCCCTAGTTGTTCCCGGCTCTACTGTGTTGCCCGTCTCTGCCCGCCAGGGGGTTTCTGACGTCAACAATTCTGGCACGCCCGGTGGGACCACCTTCGACATCCACAACATCGCCATCTACATCCGAGATGGCGGAAGGCACTCCGGTCAAGTACGAGGATCTGCCTGATGAGCTCAAGAAGAAACATGACGAGATCAAGGCAACCCTCGAAGCCGAACTCATCGGCTCTTTCCACGAACCCGCTCCCACGGCATCGACATCAACATGGTAGAACTTGGGTACCGCCCCGGTAAGGGTATCGATGAGGGCAGCTGCTCTCATAGCAAGGATGAAGAGGGAGCCGATCCACGCGACCGGCCCCGACACCGCCACAAGATCCTCGGTGATGATCAAGATGGAGGCCGATTCTAGCGATCGGACCGTATTATCCGCGCCACCGGCTCTCCCGATATTTGGCGTCGACCTCACAGGTGACGGAAAGCTGGGGTATGGGTTCACCTCGGCTGACGAGCTAGAGGAAGTCGACATCGGCCCTGGGGATAAGCCTCGGCCAACTTTTATCAGCAGGAAGTTAGATCCACAGCTCAGGAGTCAGATGATTGCTCTATTGAAGGAATACCCAGACTGCTTTGCATGGGACTACACAGAGATGCCTGGGTTGGACAGGAGCATCATTGAACATCGGCTCCCCCTTAAGAAAGGATTTCGGCCGTTCCAACAACGAGCACGTCAGATGAAGGCCGAAATCCTGGAGGAGGTCAAGAAAGAGATCGAAAAGATGTTGGCCGCCGGGTTCATCGGGCCATGCAGGTATGCGGAATGGATCTCCAGTATCGTTCCCGTAGAAAAGAAGGACGGCCGGTGGCGTGTGGCTATCGATTTCCGAGATCTTAACAGAGCCACTCCAAAAGATGAGTATCCGATGCCTGTGGCGGAAACATTGATCAATGCAGCTGCTGGCCACAAGGTTTTAAGCTTCATGGATGGCAACGCCGGCTATAACCAGATCTTCATGGCTCCAGAAGATATACACAAGACCGCATTCAGAGTACCAGGGGCAGTAGGCTTGTTTGAATATGTGGTCATGACCTTCGGGTTGAAGAACGCTGGTGCAACATATCAAAGAGCCATGAATTATATATTTCACGATCTGATCGGCAAGTTGGTGGAAATCTACATCGATGATGTGGTAGTCAAGTCTCGTCTCCATGGAGGGACACTTGGGAGATTTGCGACGCGTCCTAGACCGAACTCGGAAGTTCGGACTGAGAATGAACCCAAAGAAGTGTGCCTTTGGTGTGACGGCCGGTCAGTTCCTAGGATTTTTGGTTCATGAACGAGGAATTGAGATCGGCCTCGAAAAGTCGAGAGGCAGTGCGTACCATGCAGCCGCCCACCACGAAGAAGGAACTCCAACGTCTTATCGGCAAGATCAACTTCGTCCGCCGATTCATCTCTAACCCGTCGGACGGATCGAGCCGTTCATCGCGTTGGTGAAGACTAAATCGATGACGAGTTTCACCGGGGGCGTGAACAGCAGCAGGCGTTTGATGAAATTAAACGGTATCTGACAACGCCGCCTGTGCTAGTTCCGCCCCAACAAGACAGGCCGTTCTACATCTACTTGTCAGTAGCTGACACATCCATCGCCTCGGTGGTGGTACAACTCTACGAGGGCGTTGAAAAGGTCGTTTTTTCCTCGCAGAAGGATGTTGGACGCGGAAACAAGGTATCCCGAGGTCGAGAAACCGTGCCTCGCGCTCGTTCTTTACCTGCACCAAGCTGCATCACATCCTTTTGACGGCGAGAGATCTTCGTCATATGCAAGTCGGACGTTGTCAAGCACATGCTGTCGGCCCCTGTGTTGAAGGGCCGACTGGGAAAGTGGATGTTTGCGTTGTCGGAGTTCGATCTCCGGTACCAGCCTGCGAAAGCAGTCAAAGGGAAAGCGTTGGCCGATCTCATAGCTGAGCGAATTAGTACCAACATAGCGGCACTATCCATACGTGCATGGGCTATGTTCTTCGATGGATCGGCTTGCGACGATGGTTGTGGCATCGGCATTCTGCTCGTGTCGCCTCGGGGGGCAGAGTACTCTTTCTCCATCAGATTATCTACCCCTTGCACCAACAACGTGGCAGAATATGAGGCAGTACGTAAGGGGATGGAGTTGCTATTGGAAGCCGGAGCAGAGGCGAGAGAGCTTTTTGGAGACTCCAAGTTGGTGATTAACCAGCTCACGGATGAATACAAGTGCGAGAGTGAATCGCTCTTCCCATATTGGATGGAATGCCGTGAGTTGATGACACAGTTTCGGTACATCAACTTTAATTGGGTCCCAAGAGCCCAAAACACCGAGGCCAACAATCTCGCACAAATGGCGTCGAGCCACATAGATATACCCGAAGGGTCGAAGTCCAGTGCAATTCCCGGAACGAGATGATTGGAGAGCCGAAATCTTCAATTACTTAAAAGATTCGGCTCGGGGGGCACCTAAACGGATAAGATACAAAGCCATGAAGTATGTCCTCATAGGAGTCGATATGTTCTACGAGACGTTGGAAGGGTTACTACTCAAGTGCCCGGGACCAACCGAGTCTAATCGGCTCTTACATGAGGTGCACGAAGGCGCCCGTGGAACTCATCAGCCGGCTCACAAGATGAAGTGGCTAGTCAGGCGCTCAGGGTTTTATTGGCCCACCATGCTGGAAGACTGCTTTAATTACTATAAGGGGTGCCAAGCATGCCAGATGTTTGGGAAGATTCAGATGGTCCCAGCATCAGCGATGAACCCTATCATCAAGCCTTGGCCGTTCCGAGGGTGAGGCATGGATATGATCGGCAAAATCCATCCGGCGTCGAGTAAAAAACATGAATGGATTTTGGCCATCACAGACTATTTCACCAAGTGGGTGGAAGCCGTCCCTATGAAGAAGGTGAAATCAGAAGTTTGTGAAAGAACACGTGATTCATAGGTTTGGGATTCCCCAAACTATCACGACCGATGGAGGTTCGGTCTTTGTTTCTAAAGAATTCAGGAAATTCTGCGATGACATGGGGATTAAACTGCTCCGATCATCTCCGTACTATGCTCAGGCTAATGGGCAAGCTGAAGCGTCCAATCAGATCTTAATCAAGCTGATCAAGAGAAAGATTGACGAGAACCCTAGGGATTGCCATGAGAAGTTATCAGAAGCATTATGGGCCTACCGCATGTCGTGCCATGGAGCTATAAAGACTTCGCCGTACCAGCTTGTCTATGGGCAGGAAGCCGTATTACCTTGGGAAATTACGGCTGGATCAAGACGTGTCACGTTTCGGAATGATCCGACAGCGGAAGAATATGCAGCTTTGATGAGTGACACTATTGAGGACGCAATGTAACTTAGGCTTTGGTCATTGGAGAAGATTAAGGAGAACAAAGCCAGGGTAGCTCGTGCATACAATAAAAAGGTTAGACCAAAGGAGTTTCAAGTTGGTGATCTAGTATGGGAAGCTGTGTTGCCATTAGGAACCAGAGACAAAGCATATGGCAAGTGGTCTCCTAATTGGCACGGTCCGTACAAAGTCGTCCAGGCCTTGAAGGGTAATGCATACATCTTGGAAGAGTTGGACGGACAGAAGTTCCCAGTAGCCGTCAATGGTCAACACCTCAAGAAGTATTTCCCAAGCATGTGGGATGACGGGCAGTAAGGTATGGAGGCCGATTTTAAATCGGCCGGTAAAAAAAAAACAAAAATCACAGCCGATGCGCAGACATCGACTTGAGAAAACATACAGAGATAACAGTATGAAAATACAGCCGATGTATAGGCGCCGACTTCAGAATAACAAAGCCGATACGCTGATATCGACTCTAGAGGAATAAGCTCAAATTAACAAATTGATGGAATCGGTTCAGACCAAAGGTCATAATGTGAGATTGATGAAGAGTTCAAGCTGATGGTTTGGACGAGGGTTAGGCCTGGTAAGACCTGTTGGACCGTGTGGGTAAGCAACGGCTTGGCCCCAGATCGCAATGCGAGCCGATGTCCTGCTATCGGCTCTTCGTACGGCGACTCCATTCGGCAATCGGCAAAGTCAACAAGAAGGCGAAATTAATTGAGGATTATTTTCTTCATTAATAGAGGGATTTCTTACAAGCAAAGAGCCGATTGTTCAGAGGAGAAGAGGGCAAAAGCCAACTACTACTACTGATCCCTAATCTAGGGGCCATTGCTGCCCTCGTCGTCGCTGCCTCCGGCACAACTGCTGATAGGCTCTTCATCGGAGCTTCCGTGGCCTTCTACGGGGGCATCATCTTCCTCATCATCGTCATCGCTGTCATCGTCCCACCAGGTGCGGAGGCGCTTTGCTGGTGGATAACCTTCAAGGGAGTCATCGTCGTCCTCCTCCGCTTCTTTCTCGGAGGAGGTGAAATCGTCCCAGGAGAAGCGGTCGTCCTCGCTTTTTGCCTCCTCTTCCCCTTCGACGAGGAATTGAAGGTCGCCTTCTCCATCGGTCAGGGATTTGTCATCCTCCGACCAGATAGAGGAATCATGTTCCTCTTTGTCCCACGTTGTCGGGGCGAGGATGTCGTGCGCCGCCAACGAGCCCCACTCCGGCGTTGGCTCGCGAGAGGAGGAAGAGTCAGAGAAGACCGATGAGGTGGAGGAGGAAGAAGAGGAAGACATGGCTATGGGAGATTGGGGGTTTTTTGGGTGCCAATGGCCAGAACATGGAAAAGTGATGGAGTGGCAAACTGCTCAGGGCGTTTAAATAAAGGGGCTATAGTAGAAATTCAATGCCACAGCAGTTTCCGAGAAGGCGGTGCCCAAAGACAGCGGTAAAATCACGCGGAATAGTTGAGAAGACAGGGCATCATGATGAGAAATTTTGCGACGGTTCCGCTCTACCATGACATGACCCGACGAAGAGGAAAACAGGATGATTTTGGAATTGTTAATTCCAAAACCAGGGGGGCATGTGTTATCACCGGAATTTGACCAGGTCAGAGGTGGGCTGCGATCAAGATGGATTTAAAGAATATACATGGGAGAAATATGTGAATCGGCCTTTATATGCAAAATGTGGGCTAGTTAGCCCGTATATCCGTAAATATAGTAGATCGCATCATGTTTAGAATTAACGAGTAGAGTTTAGCCCGTGCACGGTTAGGTGCACGCTCAGCTTAGAAAGTCCCTTGGACTATAAATATGTATCTAGGGTTTATGGAAAAACAACAACCAACGTTCAACACAAACAAATCTCGGCGCATCGCCAAACTCCTTCGTCTCGAGGGTTTCTCCGGTAGCACCATGCTGCCTAGATCGCATCTTGCGATCTAGGCAGCACAAGCCTGCCCACGTTGTTCATGCGTTGCTCGTGCTGAAGCCTTTTTGATGGCGAGCAACGTAGTTATCTTAGATGTGTTAGGGTTAGCATTGTTCTTCGAATTACATGCTTTCGTTATGCAACCCTTGCACATCTAGCCGCCCTTACACCTATCTTAGGTGTAGGGGCGGCACCCCGCTTGATCATCGTTTAGTAGATCTGATCCGTTACGGTTGCTCCTTGTTCATCAAGGATTAGTTTAACATCTGCAATAGTTAGGCCTTACAAAGGGTTGGAGGATCTAGCGGCGTGTAGGGTGAAGTTTGCTAGCCCTAGAAAGGATGTTCCGGGGATCAACCTCGTGTTGGTTTTTAGGCCCTGTCTAGGATCGGCTTACGGTCACCGTGCGCGAGCGCAAGGCCCAATCGTGAGTAGGATGATCCGATTATGCGGTGAAAACCCTAAATCGTCGTAGATCTCATTAGCTTTATCTTGATCAAGAAGGACCACCATATATTCGGACACCTCGTTCGAATCATGGGTGGATCGGCTCTTTGAGCCGATTCACAGGATAACCTGAGAGCCGATCGAGGCTCGTATTTAATGTTTACGTGTATGCCATGCAGAAACTAAGCGAGGCATCATCAACACCTTCCCGACTGGCATAGGTCAGGTGGCACGCCCTTGCGATAGCATCGGACGTGTGACCAGGAGGCTTTGCGGGCCGTCGCTCTGAGGGACTGGGGCCAGCCGCAGCCCTAGTTGTTCCCGGCTCTACTGTGTTGCCCGTCTCTGCCCGCCAGGGGGTTTCTGACGTCAACAATCATAAAGCAAAGACTTTTCATGAATAGTACTTCAAGACAAGCATCAATAAGTCTTGCATAAGAGTTAACTCATAAAGCAATAAATCAAAGTAAAGGTATTGAAGCAACACAAAGGAAGATTAAGTTTCAGCGGTTGCTTTCAACTTGTAACATGTATATCTCATGGATAATTGTCAACATAGAGTAATATAACAAGTGCAATATGCAAGTATGTAGGAATCAATGCACAGTTCACACAAGTGTTTGCTTCTTGAGGTGGAGAGAGATAGGTGAACCGACTCAACATAAAAGTAAAAAAAATGGTCCTTCAAAGAGGAAAGCATCGATTGCTATATTTGTGCTAGAGCTTTTATTTTGAAAACATGAAACAATTTTGTCAACGGTAGTAATAAAGCATATGAGTTATGTAAATTATATCTTACAAGTTGCAAGCCTCATGCATAGTATACTAATAGTGCCCGCACCTTGTCCTAATTAGCTTGGACTACCGGATCATCGCATACACATGTTTTAACCAAGTGTCACAATGGGGTACCTCCATGCCGCCTGTACAAAGGTCTAAGGAGAAAGCTCGCATTTTGGATTTCTCGCTTTTGATTATTCTCAACTTAGACATCCATACCGGGACAACATGGACAACAGATAATGGACTCCTCTTTAATGCATAAGCATGTGGCAACACTTATTATTCTCATATGAGATTGAGGATATATGTCCAAAACTGAAACTTCCACCATGATTCATGGCTTTAGTTAGCGGCCCAATGTTCTTCTCTAACAATATGCATGCTCCAACCATAAAGGTGGTAGATCTCTCTTACTTCGTACAAGACGGACATGCATAGCAACTCACATGATATTCAACAAAGAATAGTTGATGGCGTCCCCGTAAGCATGGTTATCGCACAACAAGCAACTTAATAAGAGATAAAGTGCATAAGTACATATTCAATACCACAATAGTTTTTAAGCTATTTGTCCCATGAGCTATATATTGTAAAGGTGAATGATGGAAATTTTAAAGATAGCACTCAAGCAATTTACTTTGGAATGGCGGATAAATACCATGTAGTAGGTAGGTATGGTGGACACAAATGGCATAGTGGTTGGCTCAAGGATTTGGGATGCATGAGAAGTATTCCCTCTCGATACAAGGTTTAGGCTAGCAAGGTTATTTGAAACAAACACAAGGATGAACGGTGCAGCAAAACTCACATAAAAGACATATTGTAGACATTATAATACTCTACACCGTCTTCCTTGTTGTTCAAAACTCAATACTAGATATTATCTAGACTCTAGAGAAACCAAATATGCAAACCAAATTAGCAAGCTCTAAGTGTTTCTTCATTAATGGGTGCAAAGTATATGATGCAAGAGCTTAAACATGAGCACAACAATTGCCAAGTATCAAATTATCCAAGACATTTTAGAATTACTACATGTAGTATTTTCCAATTCCAACCATATAACAATTTAACGAAGAAGAAACTTCGCCATGAATACTATGAGTAGAGCCTAAGGACATACTTGTCCATATGCTACAGCGGACCGTGTCTCTCTCCCACAAAGTGAATGCTAGGATCCATTTTATTCAAACAAAACAAAAACAAAAACAAACCGACGCTCCAAGCAAAGTGCATAAGTTACAACTGAATCCAAGTAC
>NC_061512.1:230121687-230163111 GCF_022539505.1 Lolium rigidum | reverse complement strand
CGTTTGAGAGGCGGCAGGGGATCGAAAGAAAAAGGCAAGTGACCAAATTTGAGGTGCCAAAAAAAACTCCAAGAAAAGAAAGTTTTATAGTACATAGAGGATGACATGCGGGTCCCATTTAGCGACAGCGGTATCACCGTTTGAGAGGCGGCAGGGGATCGAAAGAAAAAGGCAAGTGACCAAATTTGAGGTGCCAAAAAAACTCCAAGAAAAGAAAGTTGATTGCACATAGAGGATGACATGCGGGTCCCATTTAGCGACGAGCGGTCTCAACGTTTCCAAGGCGGCAAGGGATCAAAAGAAAAAGGAAGTAGCCGGAAATCAGGGGGTCAAAAAAAATCCAAGAATAGAAAGAATTTTGGTTCATAGAGGATGACATGCGGGACCCATGATCCCGCATCGTAAACGGCTCGATCGGAGAACGTTGAACGAGATGGCGCGATCGAGAAAAAAAACAATGCCGGAGAGGCTGCCATCCGGGCCCTACATCCCTCGGCGGTGCGGATTTGCGTTGACTCGGCCGGCGAACCCGAGAATTCGCGATGCACCACGTCCCGGGCCACCATACGCGACGTTTTGGCCGCTTTCGTCGGGCTAGGTGGCCTCAAAAACGAGAAAAAAAAAGTTTTGACATGCACCACGGAGGGACCAAAATCGTCGGCCATGGTACACCAGCAACCACGGCGCGACTTCAACTTCGTCGGCCATGGCAACTTTTCTTGTAGTGATTCTCAATTAAAACCTATATGATTCACTAGTATCACTTAGGTATAAACCCTAGCTTGTTACCACATGTTAGCACCATTGATCATTAATCCTACATACCATACCATTAGAATCAACCTCAACCATCAAACCTTAGTAGAACCATGATGATGAACCCTAGTATCAACCTTGTGTAGCAATTCACAACACATGCTCCTATCCAACTAAACCCTATTTAAGAAGTAATAAACCATCTAGTTTAGAAGCCATTAGAGGTTACTTAGTGAAGAAAATGTGAAACCATAGTAGACCCTAATAGCTAACTTATAAAACCATCTTGATAACTATCCTTTGATATGATGCTTAGAAGAAATCATAGCAATAAACCTACCAATACTTGCTATATAGAAACCCATTCCAAGTTAAGAACCAACTAGTCCCTATTAGAAAACTAAATGAATCTAATAGTAAATCCTAGAGTTACATAGCACCTATATCTAATAGTTCATATTCTTATTTTAACCTCGTTCTTCAAAAGTATTCTTTTGAAGTACAAATGTCAATCCAACCATAGAAGCCATAGTTCTTCTCTTAAATACTCAATATTTCTTAAACAACATGTTCTTCAAAAGTTATTCTTTTGAAGTATAGCATAAATAATCATCAACCATGTCCTGTAGAACTTAAAATTGACAACTGTTCTTTATATATTGTTCCATCACTATTCTGTAAGTGTATAATTGTTATGATGTCTTATATCACTTGATTATGGTGCTAATATAACCAAACTCTAATAAGAACCTTGTTTGAGAACCATTCTAAAAGTACAACCAACTCTAAAGAAATCTTTTCAACTCATACATCCTAAATCATCGAGGTTAGGTTACGCTCGGGACGATTGCATCTCATACTATGCATTATAGCATCTTTGCTAGTTCTTTAAACATTGTCCTTACCGGACGATGATGGTATTTCAGCATTTGGAGTTCTCACGTATCGAAGCTTTTGCCCGCATAATCTTGCAGTCAAGAAAGGCAAGTTCATCGCTTGCTCATGTCATTTGATTATTTTTATCAAACTATATGCAAAGTACTATACTTATCACTCATGCATTGAAAAGCAAAATATTATTTTACAATTATGAATATGACTATGTGGTGGGCAATGGAACCATGGTATGTGTTGATTTGGTGGAGGTTCCATTGCAATGGGTTATATCACCATAGGATTAATTACCAATGCCGTCCAGTGATTCTAGCGCCGTACATATCGCGTTATCCATAAGATCTATAATGGCTCTGGGGAAGTCAGCTGTATCTTTTCCCTTCGCACGCCAACGGATTGGTAGAGCCGGCGGGGTGTTGGAGGCACTCGCCGTAGGTTGGGATGGCCTTTAAATCCCCATCCATTAGTGATGATGGCTCTACGATCTATGAAGGATTGTCCAAAGTACACCATGAGTAAAGCCGTATTATCGGGGAAGTCTACTGGAGGTGTGCGGGTGGACAAAAGGGTGGGTTTGAAGTCGCGGAGAAGGCAGTGATTGGCTTGGATCTTATACTGGGCCTCACACCAAAGGAAGTGTGGACGAGCTGAGGACATACTCTCAGCCGGCAACATGGTTAAGATCTCTTGTGGGGTAAAGTAACGCACCTCTGCAGAGGGTATCAAGAATTGTGACTGTCACTCCCTGTTCCGGGAAGGGAACTGCGAACGCGGCAGGAAAGGAACTCCACGAAGTTCTAGTCAACTCCGTGAAGACCGACGGGCATAGTTTTCAGAATAAAATAAACCTTTTGAAGAAATGTTTATGAAAACTTGCATTCGCCTATGACTTTCTCGGTACGTAGGCTGTAGCTAGTGCATGATACACCTATTTCCTAATATGAACTTGTTGAGTACGCTCGTACTCATCCCACTCTTAAATCCCCTGCTTAGCTATGGAGGCATCGAAGGAGAAACTACCGTGGAACTCGAAGACAAAGGAGTCAACTGTAACAAGATGAAGAATCCAATCAAAGAAGTCCATGGAGTCAACTTCTGCATCAGCTATTATGGAAACCTAGACTAGTAATAGAAGGGAACCTTTCCCTAATCATAGCACCTAAGTAGCTAGAAAGCCAAGTAGCTCTTAAACTTGAGTTAGCAATAAGATAGACTACGAGTCGTTCTTCTGGAGCTTTATTTGAAGTTTTACCTCACTGTAAAGTAGGAGGTTGTGTTGATCTTATGTAAACAGGTTCGTGTGTACTTCTATAGACATACCTTGGACTCGCATATGTTTCTGTTGTACCACTCTGAGAGATGTAATATGAGTGGAACGGTGTTTCACTTGTGTTATGTCAACGACTTGTGTACTACACCATGCAGTGGTACGCTGGGTCACCGCACGCCGTCATCATCGTCGCTGGCATCGGGGTCGCGGTAGTCGAACCTCGGCGGGAGAGCACGCGTGGGCTGGGACTGAGGGTAGCGCAGGCGGGGCCACGGTAGGCCATGACGCCCTGGAGAGTCCGGTCGCGCCACCACAGCCGACGGCCGGCCTCGTTGAAGTTTGAAGGAGGCGGGCCGCCCTCCTCATGCCTGGCAAGCGCCCTCTCACGCCGATTGATGAAGAAGCTTTCCCAAGTCGGGCTGTAGTCGGGATGCCACTGGGGATTCCTCCGCTGCTCTGGCGTGAGCTCGAAGTAGTAGTGGTTCGTGATGGCCATCTCGCGCGCCACACCTAGAGGGACTGGAGGGACCGGTATGCCTCCGAAGCTTAGCAACTAGCCGGTCAGGACGCGGTAGCCCGGCGGGCATGGGTAGTTCGAGGCGCAAAGCGCCTCCGCCTCCCGGGGGTTAGAGATACGATGGAAGCCATGGGAGAGAATGATGAGGTTTGCAGATATGAGTCTAGATGTGATATGTAAATGGAGGCCAAGCCTACATATATATAGTGAAAAAATGGCGGGAAGACAGAGGCGGGAACCGGTGGAAAGCGCGGGAAGAAAATAGGCGGGAAACCTTTAGTACCGGCTGGTGGGTGCAACCGGTACTAAAGGTGGTTTTTCTGTCATGTAACAAAACTGTCGGTGGGATAAGGACGCGTGGGTAACATTTAGTACCGGCTGGTGGGTGCAACCGGTACTAAAGCTGTCGGCAGGATAAGGTCGCCCTGCTCGATGAGATAAAGCATGTAGCGCACGACGCCCTGTCGGAGGAAGAAGAGAATGTAGAAGCGGCGCCGTGCCTATAAAAGGAGCATCGATACGCCATGGCAAGCAGCTCAACAAGCCAACATGGCCGGATGGAGAGTTTCATCACCATGGATGTAGGAAAGGGTTGGGAAATCTCCCGTGGCGGAACTTGTCAAAGATGCCCTTGGTGCACACGCCCTATGGCATCTTCGGAAGTTCCGCCTCGGAAAAATTTCCCTACAAGCCCGTGAAAGACTCCATCTCCTCTAACAATGTTGGGGAAAGGGTTGGGAAATCTCCCGTGGCGGAACTTCTCGAATATGCCCTTGGTGCACATGCCCTATATATGGCATATTCGGAAGTTCCGCCTCGGAAAAATTTCCCTGCAAGCCCGTGAAAGACTACATCTCCTCTAACAATGTTGGGGAAAGGGTTGGGAAATCTCCCGTGGTGGAACTTCTCGAATATGCCCTTGGTGCACATGCCCTATATATGGCATATTCGGAAGTTCCGCCTCGGAAAAATTTCCCTGCAAGCCCGTGAAAGCTACTTAACTAGTAAAACAAGCCAACCATCTCCATTGTTAATATCTTACATACAGTAACATCATTACACAAAAGTGATTTCCATATTGAGATACTGTTGCGGTCAGAAACCCACCGGCGAGCAACGACGGGCAACACAGTAGAGCCGGGAGGCTCCCAGGACTGCGGCTGGCCCTGGTCCCTCGAGCGACGGCCCGCAAAGTCTCGGCACGCACGTCCGATGCTGGTGCAAGGGCGTGCCACCTGACCTATACCTGGTCAGGAAGGTGATGGATTTGCTTCGCTTAGTTTCCTGCATGGCATACACGTAAACATTAAATACGAGCCTCGATCGGCTCTCAGGTTGTCCTGTGAATCGGCTCAATGAGCCGATCCACCCATGATTCGTATGAGGTATACGATCAATGGTGGTCCTGCTTGATCAATATAAAACTAAAACGACCTACTACGATTTGGGGTTTTCACCACATAATCGGAACATCCTACGCGTGATTGAGCCTGGCAGCCACGCACGGTGATAATAAACCGACCCTAGACAAGGCCTAAAAACCAACATGAAGTTGATCCCCGGAACATCTCATCTAGGGCTAGCAAACTACACCCTACGTGCTACTGGATCCTTCAACCCGTTTGCAAGGCCTAACTATGCGATATTAAACTAATCCTTGAAGAACAAGGAGCAATCATAACGGATCGGATCTACTAAATAATGATCAAGCGAGGTGTCGCCCTTACACCTAAGATAGGTGTAAGGGCGGCTAGACGTCTAAGGGTTGCATGGACGAAAGCATATGATACGATGAAACAATGCTAACCCTAACACATCTATGATAACTACGCTGCTCGCCATCAACAAGGCTTCAGCACGAGCAACGCTTGAACAACGAATAAACGTGTATGCGATCTAGGCAGCATGATGCTTACCCGGAAGAAACCCTCGAAACAAGGGAGTTGGCGATGCGCCGAGATTGGTTTGTGATGAACGTGATTGTTGTCTTTCTCAATAACCCTAGATACGTATTTATAGTCTGTGGACTTTCTAACGTGGGAATAATCTCAACCGTGCACAAGCCAAATTCTAACTAACCGACACGTATCCTACTATATTTACAGATACACGGGCAAACTAGCCCAAACTTTGTATACAAGGCCGATTCATGTATTTCTTCCGCGTATATTCTTCAAGCCCATCTTAATCGCGGCCCACCTCTGATCCGGTAAAATTCTGGTGATAACACATGCCCCCCTGGTTTTGGAAATCATAATTCCAAAATCACTCTGTTTTTTCTTCGCCGGGTCATGTCGTAGCAGAGCAGAACCGTCGCAGTATCCTTCATCATGATGCCTTGCCTTATCAACTTCTCTGCAAGATTTGATGAGCCAGCCAGACTTTCCACCGTCGGCTTCCAAGAAAAGGTCAGCCCCTGAACATGCCGTTTCCCCAAACCCTCATCAAAACGGGGCAGGGCAGCCTACGCACAGAGAGCCGATGTATCAAGAGAGCTCGCAAGGAACCGCAAGCCTCTCCATTAAACCAGGAGATATCAAATACTCCGTCCTCTCCTCGGCTTATTTGCATGTTGACCCCTTGTCGTTCTCATCGGCTAACCTCTCCCTTTGCAGACTGATGACACCTCCAATGGGGAGTCGAGAAGGTACCCATGCCATCCGCCACTCTGGCTCTAGCAACTTCTACGAGTGTAGTTGAGAAGGTGGCCAGCTTGGCCAAACCAACAGTAGAAACACCAGAGCCGATCACCTCTTTTTCCATTGAAAGCCGACATTGCAGACAACATGCCAACGGCTTAATGAGCAAAAGGCTGCCTAGTACGCCAAAACTGACTCATCTGACAGCACTGCTGAACTGGCGACCTTGCGCAAAGGGTTGGAGGTCCTTGCAGGGAAAGTTCGGGCACCAAAACAGTTCATTGAAGCTAAGGAAGCTCTCATCGTTCACTCCCTCGAGGAAACAGAAGGCCTCAAAGCTGAACTGAAGACCGACTTGGCCGAAATCCGCGCTTTGAACACGCAGCTTGTGGATCCTGTAACTTGTACTAGAGTCGATGGTTGTGCATCGGCTTTACTTGCATGCTATTGTCTTTGCATATTTTCTCAAGTCGATGTCTGTGCATTGGCTGTGACTTGCATACTGTTTCGCATCGGCTGTGACTTGCGTGTACATTTTTTTTTACTGGCCGATTTTTCTATCGGCCCCCAATATTTCACTGCACATGTATCGCACATGTTCATCTGATTAGGTGCCCCCCGAGCCGAATCTGTCAGGTAACTGCAGATATCGGCTCTATAGTTAGCCAAGGCACTGTACTTGAACGTCGGCTCCGTCAAGACCAATGTTGACTTCTTCCAGCTCATCAGCCGACGTAAACCCGTTGCCCGTTAGATTGACGTTGAACACAGGCAGAACGTATGGTGAGGATAATTTTGGCCGATTGCTGGAATCGGCCTCCATGTTGATTGAATCGCTCAATGACGGTTTACATCTTGGTCTTGCTTTACTATAACCACGTGACATGCTTGAGGCAAGATTATCCCTTTCTATTTTTTGGGGCCGATCACAAGGATCGGCCTTGCCATGTACGTCCATAGATTTTGCTCTTGTTATAGAGTGGCTCTTGGCCTATCGTCTCCCAAACGTTCATGCCAGCCGTTGAAATCTCGGCTGAGTCGTCTGCTTGGACGACCTCTACTTCATCTCCATCCCACTGTATTAAACATTGGTGCATCGTGGATGGAATGCAACAGTTGGCGTGGATCCAATCTCTCCCCAGCAGGACAGCATAGGTGCTCTTGCTATCGACAATAAAGAACGTCGTAGGGATGGTTTTCCTTCCTATGGTCAGATCCACGTTCAGAACACCTTGTGCTTCAGATGCTTGGCCGTTGAAATCGCTCAGTGTAACGTTGGTCTTGATCAGATCCGAGCTAGAGCGTCCCAACCGACGTAGCATGGAGTATGGCATAATGTTGACTGCCGCTCCGGTGTCCACCAACATCTTGTTGACAGGCTGCACATTGATATAACCTCGCAAGTACGGGGCCTTCGGTGTCCGTAGCTTCTTTCTCGTGGCTTCTCAAAGATAACGGCCGTGGGCCGCGGTCAAGTTGTGCCACGGGTGCTTCGTCTAATCCCGGAGCACTAAACTCCGCCGGAAGGATGAACACCATGTTTGTGCCAGCCGATGTCTCATCATCGGCTTTCTTTTGTCTGGGGCGCCACTCTTTCTTTTGTGGCCGACCTTCTTCGTCCGTAGTTCGCTGAATTTTCGCGGCCAGATCAGGCCGCGCCTTTCTTAACGTGTGCAGGTATAACCTTTCGGCTTCCTCCAAACCACGTAGTCGCTGAACCCTACGCTTTTGGGAACGGCTGAGTCCATCAGGGCACCACCTTGGCCGGTGGTACTTATCTTCTTCTTCTTCATCATCGTCTTCTAACTCCTCGAGATCTTCCACCCGGGAGGACTCAGCGTGCTTGTTCCGAGATGGGAGAGGCCCTAGACGTTTGAATACTGACACGTCCCCTGCACCCTTCTTCTTCCGTCTACATTACGGCGCGTTGCCGATTGTGGGCAATCGGCTCATTCCCGAATCCCAGCGAGTGTCCGAAAAGGGGCAGTCCCAGTGCCTATCCACGTCGTCTTGCTCTCTTTACTTTTCCTTGGCATGGCGCTCATACCTCTCCTCGTCGCGATCATGCCGACGATGTCTCCTGGCGTCCCTGCTAGCCAGACGATCTCTTTCGTCATCGTTGTCGTATCGTCGGCGTTGGTCGTGTTGACTCACGTATTTGTTGAGGAGGTGATCAGAGAGAGGTCGGCGATATCTCACATTCTTCACTTCTCCCTCTCGTGATGTAGCGCTTGCCATCGTGCCGGAGCCGATCGCGTGGAACGGCTTCCTCTTTGTTCTTGTTATGAGAGCAGCTTGCCCTCGTCTCTGTCCTTACCAGGGTGGTGCACAGGTCCTACCATGTTGATGTTGAACGAGAAACCTGGCTGGCACCTCCCAGGGTAAGTGCACTCCACCATGTTAACGGCGGGGAAGGGGTGTGTGTCGACTTTCATGGCGCACTGGTTGAAAATTAGACGTCCTTGCTCTATCGCCATTTGAATCTGCTGACGCCACACCCTGCAGTCGTTGGTGGCATGGGTGAACGTGTTATGCCACTTGCAGTATGGCTTTCCGTTCAGCTCCTGCGCTGTGGGGATTTTGTGGCCTTCGGGTACCTTTAGTCGCTTCTCCTTAAGTAAGAGGTCGAAAATTTGCTCGGCCTTGGTCACGTCGAAGTCAAACCCTCTTGGAGGACCTTGTGGCTTAACCCATTTGCGGGACACGGGGCTTGCCCCCGAGTCCATTCAGCCATCGCAACCTCTTGATCTCCCGCGGACCCTTCATCTTCATCCGCCTCAACCGGGACCACCGCACGCTTGAATTTGTCCTGGTACACCTCCGAGGTGGCGCTGTTCATATAACGACGAGCTTCGCACCATATGCGCCGGTGAAGGGTAGTACTGCTTGGGAGGCCACATCCTTGATCGGTGATGCGAGACCCACCACCGCCAACTCGGCTGCTTCCTTTTCGGTCACACGAGCCGAATAGCATCGGTTCCTAACGGTCTCGAAGCGCTGGATGTATTCGACACTTGTTTCTCCGCGCTTCGTCGTACTTGTGCTAGATTGGCAATGCCAGCCTCGGAAGCTTACGAGTGATGCCGCATGTGGAACTGTTCTTCCAACTGCTTCCAAGTCCGGATTGAGTATGGTGGCAGCAATGTGTACCACCCGAAAGCCGATCCTGTGAGGGACTGTGCGAAGAACCTCACACGGAGCTCATCTGATGCTGAGATCGTGCCCAGCTGTGCCAAATATCGGCTCACATGCTCGATTGAGCTGGAGCCATCTGATCCACTAAACTTGGAGAATTCAGGGAGCCGATATTTGGGTGGTAGTGGGATCAAATCGTACTCGTTGGGGTATGGCTTGGAATAGCCGATTGCCCTCCTTTTCGGCACCATGCCGAACTGGTCTCTCAAGATTGTACTGATCTGATCCGCGGTGCTGGCTGCAGGAGTCGAACTACGAAGATTCGGCTGGAGTGGCATACTTAGCCGGCCACGCTTGCTTCTCAAGCTCGAGCCAAGCTGCAGGAGTTGAGCTACGGAGATTCGTCGGAGTGGCATACTTAGCTAGCCACGTCCGCTTCTCAAGATCCGTTCCCGAAGTTCCTCCTCGCTGTTCCGAAGTCCCTGCTCGTTGCGATGCGGTTCGTGAGTGCCCGATTGCTTGCGAGTCTAGCACGTATGTGCACGTGTACCCGTGAGGGATCTCCTTAGGCGCCTCATACAAGAACTGGTAATCACTAGGATCACCACCGATCTTGTAGACGACGAATGCCGGTGAACTCGGCACTTCTAGTGGTGCCAACACAAACGGCAGCGGCGGTCGGGACTGGAGTGGTATCTCACCTTGGTGAGTCCCTAGAGCAGGTCCTGACGGAGAGTGTTGATGCCTCATGATTTCCTGGATCACCCGTAGGGCGACACGCTCCAAAGTGTTTACCAGGCTCTCGAAATGGCGGTGCAGCGAATGAGCCACCATGAAATTAATCTCCGACGCGAGAGACACGGTGCGTTCTTCGAAGGGGCGGACAGGTCCACTCCATCGAGCGCGCCTTCGGGCGGGAACCCTTTCCACCCGATGCCGTGTGAGCGGGTTCTGCGGAAAGAGCCGATGAGGTCGGCTTCGAGGATAGCTTTGACCTCGTCATACTTCTTCTTGAGCTCCTCGGTCGGATCTTCGTACGTGAGTCGGAGTACCTTTCGCCATCTCAGATGTAGATGGCGATGCAGTTGATGTCGAAGACTGTCCCACCGGGCGTGCCAGAATGTGTTGCGGTCAGAAACCCACCGGCGAGCAAAGACGGGCAACACAGTAGAGCCGGGAGGCTCCCAGGACTGCGGCTGGCCCTGGTCCCTCGAGCGACGGCCCGCAAAGTCTCGGCACACACGTCCGATGCTGGTGCAAGGGCGTGCCACCTGACCTATACCTGGTCAGGAAGGTGATGGATTTGCTTCGCTTAGTTTCCTGCATGGCATACACGTAAACATTAAATACGAGCCTCGATCGGCTCTCAGGTTGTCCTGTGAATCGGCTCAATGAGCCGATCCACCCATGATTCGTTTGAGGTATACGATCAATGGTGGTCCTGCTTGATCAATATAAAACTAAAACGACCTACTACGATTTGGGGTTTTCACCACATAATCGGAACATCCTACGCGTGATTGAGCCTGGCAGCCACGCACGGTGATAATAAACCGACCCTAGACAAGGCCTAAAAACCAACATGAAGTTGATCCCCGGAACATCTCATCTAGGGCTAGCAAACTACACCCTACGTGCTACTTGGATCCTTCAACCCGTTTGCAAGGCCTAACTATGCAGATATTAAACTAATCCTTGAAGAACAAGGAGCAATCATAACGGATCGGATCTACTAAATAATGATCAAGCGAGGTGCCGCCCTTACACCTAAGATAGGTGTAAGGGCGGCTAGACGTCTAAGGGTTGCATGGACGAAAGCATATGATATGATGAAACAATGCTAGCCCTAACACATCTATGATAACTACGCTGCTCGCCATCAACAAGGCTTCAGCACGAGCAACGCTTGAACAACGAATAAACGTGTACTGCCTAGATCGCAAGATGCGATCTAGGCAGCATGATGCTTACCGGAAGAAACCCTCGAAACAAGGGAGTTGGCGATGCGCCTAGATTGGTTTGTGATGAACGTGATTGTTGTCTTTCTCAATAACCCTAGATACATATTTATAGTCCGTGGACTTTCTAACGTGGGAATAATTCCAACCGTGCACAAGCCAAATTCTAACTAACCGACACGTATCCTACTATATTTACAGATACACGGGCAAACTAGCCCAAACTTTGTATACAAGGCCGATTCATGTATTTCTTCCGCGTATATTCTTCAAGCCCATCTTAATCGCGGCCCACCTCTGATCCGGTCAAATTCTGGTGATAACAGATACACAAGTTATGATCCCTATATGTAGCTAGCTAGTCTTCTGAGTTTTCTTTGTCTGTTTCCCTTTCTTCTTACTGCGACGCAACCATGGACAATCTTCATTGTTTAAGATGATGCTTGGGTCAATTTTTACCTTGAAGGGTGGAATATCGTCAAACTTATTATAATCTTCGACATGTCTGTCTTGTCCTCTACTCCCACGATGTTTCTTTTCCTGAAAGAACTATGTGCCGCTTTGGCTCATCGTATGATGTGTCCTCTTGCCTTTCTTTTCTTTTTTCGGTTTGCTAGACATATCCTTCACATAAAAAACCTGAGCCACTTCATCGGCTAGGACGAATGGTTCGGTGTCGTACCCTAGATTCTTGAAATCCACTTGTAGTCATTCCGTACTTGCGGTCTACACGTACCCGTCTTTCGAGGTTGAACCATTTGCACCGGAACAAAGGGACCTTGAAATTAGGTCCATAGTCAAGTTCCCATATCTCCTCTATGTACCCATAATATGTGACCTTGTTCCCATTGCCATCTTACGCATCAAAGCGGACACCACTGTTTTGGTTGGTGCTCTTTTTGTCTTGGGCGAAAGTGTAAAATGTGTTCCCATTAATCTCGTACCCTTGAAAAGTCGATATAGTAGAAGATGGTTGCTTGGCCAACAAGTACAGCTGCTCGTCATCGGTGACATTCATGAGACTTGTTTGCAACCAACCGCCGAAAGTCTTCATGTGTTCTCCATCAATCCAATCTTCACGTTGCTCCGGGTATTTAGAGCGTAAGATATCCTTGTGTTCCTCTTTGTACGGAGCCACCAAGATGGAATTATATAGATCTGTGTAGTGTGCTTGAGTGAACGAATGTCCGTCCATACACGTTGCTGATTTCTTTCCTAGCGTGCCTTTTCCACGCAGTCTCCCCTCATAGCGCGATTCGGGAACACCGATCGGCTTAAGGTCGGGAATAAAGTCAACACAAAACTCAATGACCTCCTCTGTTCCATAGCCCTTGGAGATGCTTCCTTCCGGCCTAGCACGGTTATGAACGTACTTCTTTAAGACTCCCATGAATCTCTCAAAGGGGAACATGTTGTGTAGAAATACGGGACCGAGAACGCCAATCTCTTCGACCAGGTGAACTAGGAGATGTGTCATAATATTGAAGAAGGATGGTGGGAACACCAACTCGAAGCCGACTAGACATTGGACCACATCCTTCTGTAAATTTTGTAGAGTAAGTGGATTGATCACCTTCTGAGAAATTGCATTGAGGAACGCACATAGATTCACAATGGGTACTCGAAAATTTTCCGGCAGAAGCCCCCTCAATGCAACCGGAAGTAATTGTGTCATAATCACGTGGCAGTCATGAGACTTTAGGTTTTGATACTTTTTCTCCGACATGTTTATTATTCCCTTTATATTCGACGAGAAGCTAGACGGGACCTTGATGCTACTCAGGACTTCAAAAAATATCTCCTTCTCCTCTTTGGTAAGAGCGTAGGCTGGCGGGACCTTGATACTTCTCCGGATTCGGGTTGTTTCCTTCGTGGATACTTTGCTGGTCCTGCCGTGCATCCGGTGTATCTTTTGTCTTCCCATACACGCCCAAGAAGTTTAGCAGGTTCACGCAAAGATTTTTCGTCACGTGCATCACGTCGATTGCGAGTGAACCTCTAAGAATTTCCGGTAGGGTAGCTCCCAAAATATCGACTTCTTCTTCCACATGGGTACGTGTCCGTCAACATCATGCGGAACAGATTGTCCGCCGGGACCCTTTCCAAAGATCACTTTTAAATCCTTGACCATATCATATATAACTTCTCCAGTAGGGCGGGTAAGCTTCGTTCGGTTATCTGCCTCACCTCCGAAATGCTTTCCTCTCTTTCTTACGTGATGTTGTTTTGGAAGAAATCGACGATGCCCCAGGTACACATTCTTGTTTCCCAAATAATTACTGTCAGTCTCACCTAAACGAGTGTGTGCATGCATTGTATCCCTTGTTTGATCGCACTGAAATGTTACCAAGAGCGAGGCCAATCATTGATGGTTACAAATAACAACGCTCGTAGGTTAAATTCCTTTTGTTCGTGCTCATCCCACACAGGTACACCTTCGTCACGCCACAATTCTAAAAGTTCTTCAACCAATGGCCTCAGGTACACATCAATGTCGTTGCCGGGTTGCTTCGGGCCCTGGATGAGCACTGGCATCATAATGAACTTCCACTTCATGCACAACCAAGGAGGAAGGTTATAGATACATAGAGTCACCGGCCAGGTGCTATGGCTGGAGCTCTCGCTCCCCGAAAGGATTAAAGCCATCTCGTACTTAGACCAAATCTTAAGTTCCTTGCGTCATCTGAAAATGACTTGAACTCTCTATCGATTTTCTCCACCTGCGACCCGTCGGCGGGGTGTCTCGGCATCACATCTTTCTTACGGTCCTCTTTGTGCCATCGCAACAACTTGGCATGCTCTTTGTTCCGGAACAAACGTTTCAACCGTGGTATTATAGGAGCATACCACATCACCTTCGCGGGAACCCTCTTCCCGGGGGTGGACTCACCCTCAACATCGCCGGGGTCATCTCGCATGATCTTATACCTCAATGCACTACATACCGGGCATGCATTCAAATTCTCGTACTCCCCGCGGTAGAGGATGCGGTCATTGATGCATGCATGTATCTTCTGCACCTCTAATCCTAGAGGGCAGACAACCTTCTTTGCTTCGTACGTGCTAGAGGGCAACACGTTCTCCCCCGGAAGCATCTTCTTTATTATTTTCAGCAACTTTTCAAATCCCTTGTCGGAAGTACCATTCTCTCGCCTTCCACTACAGACAATTCCAGCGTGGTACCCAGCTTTTTCGACCATTTTCGCAATTTGGGTACAACGAGTTTGTTGTGATCCTCTAACATTTTCTCCAACTTCAACCTCTTCTTTTCATTTCCGCAGTTCATCTTCGCATCAAGAATGGCCCGACCCAAATCGTCATCCGGGTCATCAAAAATCGGCTCATCGAAAATGGGCTCTTCTTCAGCTTCGTCTTCCCCCATTCTACTATCACCGTCTTCAGTGAATAAGGGATAGTTGTCACTATCCTCTTCTTCTTCGTTGTCTTCCAATATAACCCCTCTTTCTCCGTGCTTGGTCCAACAATTATAGCTGGGCATGAAACCGTTCTCCAGCAGGTGGACGTGAAGGGTCTTCGAGGTAGAGTAATCCTTCATATTCTTACAGGAATTACATGGACAATACATGAAACCATTCGACCGCCTGTTTGCCTCAGCTCAAATTGCATATAAAAAAATAAAATCACTAACTTAGGTATTTCATCGAACACCTTGCTTGCACTAGAAAAATAGTACAAGTTAAAACTACCAAAGAAATGAGCTAAATTAGAAACGCCGGAAGGAAGGATGATATTGCTAACCCTTGGATAGATGTATGCCGTTAATCTTGTTAAAATGGTGGAGAAAAATGAAAATTATTGGAGTGTGAGAGGTGCAAAATATTTGGAAATGTGAGAGAGGATGAGAAGGAAATGAGATATGCAGGGAGCTCGGGCGCGCGGCGGCGCGCTGATATAGGGCATGGACTCTTTAGTACCGGTTCCTTACATGAACCGGTACTAAAGGTGCAGCCTTGGCCCCACCACCGTCTGGAAACTGGGCAGAAACCCTTTCATACCGGTTCGTAACACGAACCGGTATTAAAGGTCCATAACGAACCGGTATAGATGTTCCACCCCTGGAACCGGTATTAATAACGCCTTTCGTACCGGTTCGTAAGGGAACCGATACTAAAGGCTTAGATGGATGAGAGGTTTTCTACTAGTGTAGTGTACAAACTAATTTTTTTTTTTTTGCGAAACACAGTACAATCAAAGACGCTCATACATACGCGCACACACTCACCCCTATGAACGCACACACGCACACCCTACCCCTATGAGCACCTCCAAGAGACTGCGTTGAAGAATTGATCCGACGGGTCTTGAGATTGACGAAGTCACCACAGGCGCCTCGCTGTCGACGGGAACGTCGCCTCCCACTGAAGAATATTCCGCCTTTATGAGACACCAAAGTGTCAAATCTGGGATTTGAACTCTGGTGGGCTGAGGGTGCCACTGCCCTCCTAACCATCCAACCACAGGTTGGTTCTCAGTGTACAAACTAACTACGTACGTACTGCAGTACATAGATGCACACGAAGAGGTGGGTAGACTAATTGAGCCGTGTCCTTGAGACAGATCGGGTAATGCACGTACGTAACTCCAATCCATTCCCTCTCACCCAACCTGATCGATCCTCAGTTTTCCACGTACAAATTTTGCGCCGTGGATCATCCATGGTGGATGTGTATTGAGAACAGTGGCGGTGGCCCCGCACGTACGTGTGGTTTGGCCGTTTGCATTGGGCATGGCCGGCCGGCTTTATCACTGTTCGTAGATGTATGCATGCACGGCCGGGTTTGGATAGGAACACGTAACGTTGTATGGGAATACTTAAAGTTGCGTGATGCGCATGTTATCATTTTGTATACATATATAATACTATAGTACGAGAATTAAGGTGAAAACCACTGTTAGGTGCTACTGTATCACACAACACAATCTGTTTAGCTTGATCATGCATGGAGGGTGTCGGTTATGTTATGTCCGTGTGATATGGGTGATGCATGAGCAGCCTGGATGTGATATTGGTTGCTTAATATGCATGTGTGAGATTCACGAGTACTAACACGATTCTACCAACCACCTATCATTTCCGGGTCTTTCCCCTTTGGACTTTACCCCTGTGGAGACTTCAGCCATGTACTGCATCTTCCTTGCTACAACCTCCAAATCTCACTGCCGGCCTCTCTCCTCCTTGCCGCCGGTGACCACGGTGGCCGGTGACGGGTGGGAGGGGGTCTCGCATGTAGTAGATGTAGGTTTCCTCTTCTGTTCTTCTCCCCGGCGAATACACGGGCGACGGTTGGATCAAGATTTGACTCAGGCTTGCTCCAAATCCTTCAAGATTTGTTTCTTTACCACCAGTCGCCATTTGCAGGAGCCCGTGACTGGCTTGATCAGGAATGGTGTGTGGTTTAATATACTCCCTCCGTTCCTTTCTATAGTGCCTATAGATTTTTGGCATTCGTTTCAGAATATAAGGTTGTAGCTTAGCTTTTTTTCAATTACTCCCTCCCGTTGAGTTCCCAAATCGTTCAGCTCCCAAATTTGTCATGGTAAGTTAGGAAGATATGGATTTCCCAAATTTTACGTTGATCTCAAATCGTTTAGCTAGGGGTCTTGTGTAAAAAATACTCTTGCGCTAATTTCCGTGCCAAAAAAGTATAGACACTATAGAATGGAACAGAGGGAGTATGTTTTTTTATTAAGTGATCATGCATACTATAGACAATATAATGTTAGCTTGAACCTATTTTTATTTTATAACTTTCCAGTCAAATTTTCAAGGAACTTATGTTCAAGTCCAGTGCAATGAACGAAATGAGAGAAATATATATTGAACCATCAATCATTCCAGCAAGTCAGAGGTAGGTTGCAAGACGCTATGCAAAAGCGTCGAGCGAGAGCAACATGTGCGATTTCATTCCTTTTTTCAGATTATATGAGAAGCGTTCCATTCCTCAATGTCTCCCTAGTTTCAAGTACTTCTCATATATTTCTCTTCTCTTGCATTGCATTCGCTAGCAGTTAGTACAAAAAAGATAGCCCGTGAAACTCTTGAAGCAAGAGGAGAAACACATTTTTCTGTCGTTTATAAATTATAAATAGTGAAGGATGTGAAAAACTGCATGGAGGGTTGTCGGGTACATCTATTACACAACAACTTCTTAAAGATTGCGCAGAAATTTTGCATACATAATGGGTGTCTACACTCATAGATATAACATGGGCAAGTGATGGCTCTATGTCACATAAAAAAAGTACTGTCCTAATCGTTTCAAATTTGATGATGAGCCAATCAACTTAATTATCTCCTAAGTTTGTTAACATGGAAAACATTGCAATGAAAATAGTATAAAGTATTTTTTGTGAATGTCTATTACATAGAACAAAACTAATTAAAATGGCGTGATGTTGAAAATATGTATCAAGATATTTGTTAGACACGCATGCTCTAGAAGCCTCAACAAATATGTTTGAAGATAAGAAACACATATACTTATAAACACTTAATATATACAAGTGCCAACATTTAGCTGACAAATATTATTTTTGTAATTTTCCAATCAGCAAAAACAATAATGAGAAACGTTGTGGGGTTCCCGTAAAAAATCAAGACTTTAGTTTAACATGAGTATATTTGAGATATTGCGCATTAAAGTTGTATAGACATTAACATTTAAACTTAATGTTTACTTCGTAGACCGATTACCTTTGTTAGGTATTATTAAGAACATTACTTAAGATTACAGGTTGAATAACGCATATATGCATGCATACATACATGTATGGCATATATAGAAAAAAGATAAAAGGTAAAAATGTTTGATATAATTATGTCAGAATTGTCTTTGGAGCGAATATAGCAAAGTACACATTCAAATTTGCTGTAACTATATAAAATTAGAGGTTTCAACCCTAAGGACGGAGCCGATTTTCGACTGACATATATACCTAAGAAAGTTGCCACATCAACAATTTGCCATAAATAATCTATTTTCTTACAATAAATAATCTGTTTTTGTTATGCCTTGCCATCTTCTCCACAATAGTTGTTTTATATCTCATGCAATTTATCGCCCATCTTTTTGTCTTCTCTAGGATTTATCTTCCACGGTCCCTTTCTATTCTCCACTATTCCTTCCATAAATTAATGGACACATAATCAAACTGATGGCATCACTACACCACAACATTATATTGGTGTCAGACAAGTTAGTGAAAAAGAAATTTCACCAACATAAAGTCGGTCACGATAGGGTTCTGCCGATGTTAAATCTAAAGAAATCAACTTATAATGCCTTTTTATTAAGAAAAACTAGACTACCCAAGACATGTCACCATTTGTGGCTAGTTGCTCATAAAGCAAGATAAAGTGACCAGCGGGCTCATATTTGGAACTTTAGTGACCAAAAGCCCATCCTCGGTAATTCAGTGGCTAATGGCATGGCCCCTTTATTTGTATAGAAGAAGCCCACCTTTGCGTGATAACAAGAATTTGCTCGAGGAAGGATTCAAACACTAGTGAGCATGGACGCACCACTATGGCCAAGTTAAGAGATATCCATTGTATAATATATTTTTCTGTCGTACTTGGATGACAGTATATATGATACGACCACCTATCAACCATCGTACATACTCCATGCATGGATGTGTAGTTATGCTCTCATGAAAAGATCGAGCATACGGAATCGATCGTTTCTCTCATGAAAAGCAGTCCCTACTCCATTCTATGAGCAACATTTTTCTCTGAATAGTTTCCGGTTTCTATTTCCTCAAAACCAAAATCTCCTAGTCAAAAAGAATTAATAGCTTATGTGAAGAAGCAAGTGCTCTATAAGAAAACAAACCCATTAGTTTGTTCTGACACACCAATTGCCAAGGACGATGCAACCTCGAAACAGCACACTATATGAGGTCAACCCACTCAAAGCTGCTAAAATTCAGGGTTACACAGTCCGACCTCCCACCGCTCAACTAATATCTCATACCGATCTTGGACGCTGCCCTAACGTACATACCACCACCAGCTGCAACACCCATGACCTGACTGTCGGTAGCTCAACTTGCAGAAGGTAAATGCGCCTGCATACCACGTTCATCGCACCAAACTCATCTGATGATGCCCCCCCCCCCCCCCGAGATGTTGATGGAGCCAACAACCTCATAAAGCTCCAAGAGTCATCAGTAGAGTTTTTTAAATGCATGCTTGTGGTGGGTGTGCATCTATGTTGAAGAACTCGAACTTAGGTTGGGCTCGGTCAGGTTTTCTTTTTCTTAATGAATAAACATGCAATTTTCCAGGATGTTCGAAAATAAAAGAAAAAGGAACCTACCTAGCATCTAGGCGAGAGCCTGTCTCCCCAACGCGATGGATGCTTGGTTGATTAATATTAGGTCGTTGTTGTTTCTCCTCTTCGATCGCATCGCACAAGCGCCATATGATTGAAATTGTGTCGTATGTGAATTCTGCATGGAGCTGACGCCCCACCCTAGCGCCCACTTCCACCCAGCTCATGCCTAGAGAAAAGAAAAGGGGAAAGCGTTCGACACTTAGATGTGCGTAGATCCTAACAAAATCTTGAAATTGACCAGGATTCAGACGTAACGGAAGGAGACTCATCCTAGCGCCCGCTCTAAGAGGCCGCGTTGCACATGCCCTTATGCATCCAATTCCTGCCATGTCCAATGCATGGAAGCTTATTTGGGCGCTCAATGTTTTTTGTTTGGAACTTTTTTGTTTCCTTTAAGCCATGTCCAATGCATAAAAAGCTTATTCTTTGTTTTCACCAGTACGCCGGTAGCCCGTTTTCGGTGCCGCCTTCAGCCTGCTTGGCAAGACTGGGCCGTAGCAAGTGGTTTTCACGGGCTCCCCTAGCTGGCGCTCGATCGCCAGGTTTTTATTGAGCGATCGGTTTCCGACAGCCCAATTAAGGAAGTAATTTCGTTGTGGATCACAGAGGTTTCCTTATTTGGCAAAAAAAATCTGACGAAATAAACTATATAGGAAAAGATCTGCATGCAAGCGCTAGATGACAGATTCGTTGATGTCAGCGAAATCTTTTCCAAATTTGAAAATTCAAAACGTTTTAACTTTCAAATGACAACTACAAGATCCGTTTTCACCAATAAATTTGTCTCGACGAGATCTTCAAAACTAGCACCCATGTTGATATGTTTCGAGAAACTTTTTTTCGGGCTAAAAGTTATCAACCCTCTCTGTTTGAATAATCAACCCCTCCGCACTTAAGTGATCAACGGTGAATGTATAAAATTATCAACCTGGTGCAGGCTATTGAGGGAAAGTTCCATGCATGCACAAATAGATGAATCTGCTGATGTCAGCGAAATCTTTTCCAATTGAAAATTCAAAACATTTTAACTTTCAAACGATAACCCCAAATTAAGATCCGCTTTCACCAATAAATCCGTCTCGACGAGATCTTCAAAACTAGCACCCATGTTGATATGTTTCGAGAAATTTTTTTTCGGGCTAAAAGTTATCAACCCTCTGTGTTTGAATAATCAACCCCTCCGTATTTAAGTGATCAACGGTGAATGTATAAAATTATCAACCTGGTGCAGACTATTGAGGGAAAGTTCCATGCATGCACAAATAGACGAATCTGCTGATATCAGCGAAATTTTTTCCAAATTTGAAAATTCAAAACATTTTAACTTTCAAACGACAACTCCAAATTAAGATTCGCTTTCACCAATAAATCCGTCTCGACGAGTTCTTCAAAACTAGCACCATGTTGATATGTTTCGAGAAACTTTTTTTCGGGCTAAAAGTTATCAACCCTCACTGTTTGAATAATCAACCCCTTCGTACTTAAGTGATTAACGGTGAATGTATAAAATAATCAACCTGGTGCAGGCTATTGAGGGAAAGTTCTGCATGCATGCACAAATAGACAAATCTGCTGATGTCAGCGGAATCTTTTCCAAATTTGAAAATTCAAAACGTTTTAACTTTCAAACGACAACTTCAAATTAAGATTCGCTTTCACCAATAAATCCGTCTCGATGAGATCTTCAAAACTAGCACCCATGTTGATATGTTTCGAGAAACTTTTTTTCGGGCTAAAAGTTATCACCCCTCTCTGTTTGAATAATCAACCCCTCCGTACTTAATTGATCAACGGTGAATTTATAAAATTATCAACCTGGTGCAGGCTATTGAGGGAAAGTTCTGCATGCATGCACAAATAGACGAATCTGCTGATGTCAGCGGAATTTTTTTCCAAATTTGAAAATTCAAAATGTTTTAACTTTCAAACGACAACTCCAAATTAAGATTCGCTTTCACCAATAAATCCGTCTCGATGAGATCTTCAAAACTAGCACCCATGTTGATATGTTTCGAGAAACTTTTTTTTGGGCTAAAAGTTATCAACCCTCTCTGTTTGAATAATCAACCCATCCGTACTTAATTGATCAACGGTGAATTTATAAAATTATCAACCCCAAAGTTAATTTATTTTAAACATTTTAGCGAATCTTTTTTAGTTTAGAAGCTATCAACCCGGTGTCCTGTTATTTATCCACAGTAAATATAAATAACTATCAACCCTAAAAATCTAACTTCATTTCGAATATTTTGGCGACTCTTTTTAGTTTACAAGTTATCAACCCGGTGCCCCATTATTTATCAATGATAATTATAAAAAACTACCAACCCTAAAAAGTATTTTATTTAGAATATTTTAGCGAACATTTTATTTTATTTTACAAGGTATCAACCGGTGACTCGTTATTTATGAACGATAAATATAAATAAATAATAACCCTAAAAAGTTTTTATTTAGAATATTTTAGCGACTCTCTTTTAGTTTAGAAGCTATCAACCCGGTGACCCGCTATTTATCAATGGTAAATATAAATAAATATCAACCCGAAAAAATTAATTTAATTTAAAATATATAGCGACTCTTTTTTTTGTTTACATGTTATCAACCCGGTGCCCCGTTATTTATCAACGGTAAATATAAATACCTAGCAACCCTAAAAAGTAATTTTTATTTAAAATATTTTAGCAACTTTTGTTAGCTAACAACTTAAAACAGTACTTAATTTGAGTAGCAAGTGGTAGTTCATTTGAGTTGCAAGTGGATCTTCCCACCCGTTATTTTCCCCCTTAAAAACCACTGACCCGAAAAAGGGAATTATAAATTAATCCAAAAAAACATGAATTACCGTACGAAATAACAACATAAAGGGAATTGCAAAAAAAGAGAATTGTCAAAAGAGAATTGCAAATAAAGAGAATTGAAAAGTATGCGACATGCTAAAAAAAGAGCGAGATGCTCTGTGCATGCATGCAGCAACTAGTAAGAGCTAGCCTCGTGCTGAAAAGTTGGCTCATTAAATGCAAACCCATGAGATACTTTATGCAGGCATGCAGTGTGAATGCACTTGGCTGTATGTAACTTGCAAATGGGAACGTGAGCTGTTAGTATGAACACAAAGCTACATGTGAACGTAATTAAACCTTACGATACAAAAAGGGAATTGATTTCGCACATAGCGCGAGCACTGCCGCGCAAGGAAACAGATCACTCGAACATCGAGTGCCAAGGAGGGAATTCGGGTTTTCACGGTCTATGGACCGAGAGCAACGGCCTGCCGTCTAAACTGTTGGGTCTAAAACTGATCAGCCCAACCAGGCGAGCAGTAACGGAGTTTCTCAACAAAAAAAAAGGCGAGCAGTAACGGTTGTCTGTTCATGCCGAAGCGCCGGTCACCACGATGCGGCGTCGCCGGCGTCGCCTGCAATGGGGGCACCGTTGAGTAGTGAATTCGTATGGAGATTCCGTTCGTAACCCCGAGGACTTCTCAGGCCAGCCGGAGGATGGGATCGGTGGCGGCGAGGTGCGTCTCCGCTCCGCCGCTCCACGTGCTACTGTTCCTTTCTGCGCTGATCCAGAAGAGTAAAAAACTAATGTCTCCGTGTTTTGGTGCGGATTTGTTTATCGGAATGCGCCTTGGATGCTATCTACTACCCCAATTTTCTACAGTTGGCCACATCTCTCTGATCTCACTTCGCGGATCACAAAGCCGTGGGCGGGGGTGGGCGAGGAGGGGAGATGGCACCGCCGCGGCGCGTGTGCGTGACCGGCGGCGGCGGGTTCATCGCCTCGTGGCTCGTCAAGCTGCTACTCTCGCGCGGCTACGCCGTCCACGCCACCCTCCGCGATCCATGTACGGATTCTGACCAGCCTTGACTGTTCCTCACGCGGTCCCCCTTTCAATCGATGTCAATGACAATATGTGCTTTGCTTAGCTTTGTAATCTTAGCTGTAACTGATCCGAGAGCTCCACTTGGAGAAAAACAACAGTTCGTATCCTGGACAAAGGCCATCCACGAGCTGTACGAGAAAGCGAAGTGCCTAGTTGGACATTGATATACAGTGTTCTAATTAGTGGCTGAATGCTCTTTCAGGTGATCCCAAGAACGTCCATCTCAAGCAGCTGGACAGGGCGTCGGACAATCTTCACCTGTTCAAGGCTGACGTGCTAGACTGCGAGACGCTAACACGTGCGTTCGAGGGATGCGAGGGGGTCTTCCACCTCGCCACTCCGGTGCCCGAAGATAAGATCATTGATCCTGAGGCAGGTGTCTTTTCCAAGCTGACGCTTCAGTTCCTTAAAATCGCTAAATGTGCTGCTGCAGCTACATAATTTGGTACCGTGCTGAGCTTGAATTCATAGTGAATGTCAGATGCATCATGGTTTTGGGTACAATAATAATCTTGTATTCAACTATTGATAGTGAAGCAAGATCATGAATTCTCCTCCCTGTTGGAACACGTTGCCCTGAAGTTAATTATCAAATACACTTTTCAGTACACCATATTTTGGTTCCTGTGTTTATGTACTGACCATTCATGTGTTTATATATGCTACTCCCTCCGATCCAAAATACTTTTCGTGGTTTTAGTTTATATTTAATCTAAAACCATGACAAGTATTTTTGACCAGGGGGGGTATTATAATACTAGAATCACAGAGAACTTCAGTTGTCAGTTCTGTGTGCTCACAGGAGAACAACTGCACAACCTAGTATAACATTGGGTAGCAACAAGTGCAATGCAAAATAGATAGTAGATTGTTATGTGCTTTGGCCTGCATGAGCTTACGTTTAGATTATCTGAATATTAGAAATTCTTGCTGTGCGGATGCATTTCTTGGTTTTGCATTGTAAATCTTAAACATAAAAGTGCACGAGCCTTACTAACCACATTTCAGATGCATACATGCAGTCAGAAGTAATGGCTCCGGCAGTTAAGGGCACTTCAAATGTGCTAAAGGTTTGCTTGGCTATGAAGGTTCAGAAAGTCATTGTATTGTCCTCCACTGCTGCTGTTGATTTTAACCCGAATTGGCCTCAAGGTAGACTCAAAGATGAGAGTTGCTGGTCAGACAAAGAGTGCTGCAAGGAGAATGAGGTTAGAATGCTATTTGCTAAGCAATTTCTTAGAGCACTATGCATACATCACACTGCACAAGCGGGCATGACTATCCTTTTGTACTTATCTGATCCTTTCTCCGCTTCCTTTGCAGTGATATTCTTACGAGAATATTGATATGAATCCTTAACACAAAGACTTTGTAGAGATAATTTACATGATGGTAGACTAAATAGCAGCATTGACTGTTTTGTGCTTGTAGGACTGGTATTCTGTTGCCAAGATTGTGGCTGAACAGGCATCCCTTGAATATGCAGAGAAAAATGGATTGACCGTGGTTACACTTTGCCCTCCTTTAGTGTTTGGACCATTATTACAACCTATGGTGAATACCAGTAGCAAATTCTTAATCTATGTTATAAAAGGTAATACTAATTCATGTCCATTTGTTCTCTTCTATTACCAGAACTTTCTCTGTAATCTATATTGTGGACTTGGTAAGTTGGTTTTGCTCCCTAACAGCTACCACCTATGTTCCAAAATATATGGCACATACATTTAATCAAAAGTGAAAACTAATTAAATTTTTCCAAATATATTGAGGAAAATATCAACATTTACAATATTGAACAAATATACTATGAAAATATGTTTTATAGTTGATCTATTGCTATTGATTTGGTGTGGAAGATGTTTTTATTTTTATCAATCAATTTGGTCAAATTTAAAATATGTTGACTTTTGACTAAACTTATACGCCATATATTTTGTAACGGAGGGAGTAGTCACTATCTTTTGGTCAGCAGTATTAAATCTGTGGGACCAGAGAGTGAGATGAGAGATTGTTCACCGTTATTTCAAGGTTGCAGTGTACCAACGCAATGCGGGAGTCCCAAAATTTCTTCTAAACGATGTGTAGAATTCCCAAATCTTCCATAGCTAGTCAAGTTTCTTTCAATTCAAACCTATCTATTGTTTGGGGGAATGCCTTCATGTTGTCCAACCTTAGACTTTTAGAGGAATCACACTGACAGTTCACATTGTGAGATATTGATGGGAATGGGATTATACTGATATTTCCTGTTGTTAGATATCGATGGGACCATGTTGATATTTTCTATAGATAGACATGAGATCTGCATGAACTTCAATTTGTCAAAAAATCCGAACAATTGGTACCAGTCATTATCAAGAATATATGTTATTTGCAGATGATAACTAGTTACCTTTCGCGGCACATGTTTGTCCATTATATTCTTTTCAAAGATAGCTACTATGCCTTTCTATAATGCTCTACAGTTGTGAGACGAGGACATCCAGCCGTAAGCCGATCCTTTACAACCTCTTGCATGTGAAATCACACTTGATTACTCATCTACTATTGATATTATGCACGCGTAATTATGGGCAGCAATTGACAAAACTGCGCAAACCAAATTCCACGCTTGAATTGTAAGCTTATGGATAATGAGTAATACTGAAAAAATAATGATAGTTCTTCTGTCTTGTTCTTGTTGTCATGAGCTACAGAAATGTTTGCCGACTGTACTAGCACTCCATTAATTTTAGCATCGTGTTACAGGAGGTCCTGACGTGATGAACAACAAGCTGTGGCACATGGTAGACGTGCGTGATGTGGCTGATGCCTTACTGCTTGTGTACGAAAAGGCGGAATCATCCGGGAGATATATATGCGCACCTAATAACATCTGCACGAAGGATTTGGTGGACCTGCTGAAGAAGATGTACCCAAAGTACAGCTATGTGAACAAGTAGGTTTTATCACGCTCACCCTGTCACACACACCTGGATACCTGGTAGTGCGCTTTATCCTTCAGTATCTCTGTTCCTGATCTGAAGAAACCCTTCTGCTTGTGTAGCATCATCGACGTGGAACACAAAGCACCGATAACATCGCAGAAGCTGAGGGGTCTGGGCTGGGAGCCGCGGAAGCTCGAAGAGACGCTCTCGGACAGCGTGGAATGTTACGAGAAGACCGGCCTTCTTCAGGATTCGACTGGGCGTCCCTTCCGGCTTCCCCATCTCTTCCGTTTGGCTGGCGATCAGTGAACGAGCCCTGTTGACGGTGCTTTCTTTTCGTGGTGTCTAAACTGTGATGCCACCGCTCGGAGTCTCGCAAACCAGTTCTGACTTGTGAGCTCTGATGGGTGTTGTCTGTTGGCTCTGATGGGCTGTCGAACGTTGGATGACATCTCGTTGGGTGGCCCATTATTCCATAGGAAAAGGGACGTCCAAAGAGCCCCTATGCACTGGGCAAAGCCTATATACAGGTCGGTGTATACTGTATACAGCATTGCCGTGCACCCCGTATCGTTTGGGCCGGCCCACTCCAACTTTTCTGTTTTATTTTTCTGTGTTTCTCGTTTTATTTTTCTGTTTAAAAATAAATTTCGAAAATTTTCAAATTTGAAAACTTTTAATTTTGAAAAGGTTCAAATTTAAAAAATATTCAAGACAAATGTTTAAATAAAAATTGTTCAAATATAAAAATTATTTAAATCTACAAGTTGTTCAAATAAAAAAAAATTAAAAATGTTCAAATTGATGAATTATTGATATTTAAAAATGTTCCAATTTGTGAGAAAAATCGATTTTTTCCGAAATTTTACTTTTAAAAAACTAAAATACAAATAGAAAAGAAGAAAAACATAATAAGAAAAGAAATAGGGCTTACCTGATGGGTCGTGCCCCACTATACAACCGCCGTGTCAGGAGATGTGCGGCACACCGTCCGCACCGACCCGATCGGTGTATAGGACCTCCCTATGCACTACCTAAAGAGCAACGTCCATGGAACAAGAGATGGTTTCTCACCTTCTCGAGACGCAAATCAGCTGCAAACTTGCCTTTGCGCTTGCCACGAGACATGTTTAGCCTCTGTTTGGTATTAGAGTGTTGTAGGGATTAGTGAGAATAATACTCTCGAGTATTGGGTGAAAACCTCTGTCGTTACCCAATTTAGAAAAAAATAGCGATAAATGGGGATTAAACTCGCTCATATTCTAGCATCAAACATATATTTAAAATAATGAGAATTTAAAATTCGGTGGGGTTATCCAATTAAACGCCAGTAAAACTCTAGTGCTAAACAAGATCTTAGTGTAAGATATACACGATGGAGCATAGCCCATTGGCCAAGTACCCATTGCCTATCATCTCGTCACGAATCTACTCGGAAACTGCCGAAATGGATTGTATAGTACCCAGCTAGTCTTTACATATTCTAATCATCAGATCAATATATTAATAGATTTTGCAGGCCATTAGTTGTACTTTCTTGATCGACTAGCTTAGTTTTGCTCCCTTGGCGACAAGATCTCGCATCTCGATGGAGAATCACGTTGCGTAATGCAGCGGAGTCGTCGTCGTTCACCCGCAGATCGTCTTAATCTGCACTCGGGGGAGTGACCGAGCAATCACTGCCAGGTGCAAGCTTTGCCTCACTGATCACTCGCATTCCTTTCCCTCATTTCCCACCCCAAAACAGAGCAACCGGAGATGGATTCGCCGCCACCGCCGCGCGTGTGCGTCACCGGAGGCGGCAGCTACATCGCCTCCTGGCTCGTCAAGCTGCTCCTCTCCCGCGGCTACGCCGTCCACGCCACCGTCCGCGACCCGCGTATGCAACCACCACTAACTCCTACCTCTTGCACTGAAGACCCAGTTCCCGGTTAATAGTTTCTGCATATTGTTCATCTTCCAGGTGACCCCAAGAATGCGTGCCTGGCACAGCTGGACGGAGCCCCGGATAACCTGCGGATCTTCAAGGCAGACATGCTCGACTACGAAACGGTGGTGGCCGCGTTCGCCGGCTGCGACGGCGTCTTCCATGTCGCCACTCCAGTGCCCGAGCAAAAGATGGTTGATCCCGAGGCAAGTGTACTATGTTTGCTTGAGGCTGATACACATAGCTGATCCAGAGTCCTGGAGTAGTTCTCTTTTGTCAGACTATAGTTATGTGAGAGTCAGAGCTAGCTCTATAACTTCCGAATAGAGCGAGTAGCGGAGTAGGCGTGTACTCCACTACTCCTTGCTCAAGCAAATCTGAAATGACCTTTATCAAAATAGTAAAAAAAACGATCTGAAATAACTGGGGATATATTGACCTCATGGTTGAATTATGAGGGGTAGACTGTCTGACTGATGTCAAGATGCATTTTATGCAAGAACTGAACTTTTTGTTTTGCTTCTACAAAAATAAGTAGCACTTTTTTCTTCTTTCATATCCTATATGTGCAAACTTACATAGAACAACTTTCTAGAATCTCTAAAAACCTTCTCCTGTTACTGATAGACTTGCACTGTTGTGCAGAAAGAGATGATGGATCCGACTGTCAAGGGCACCTCGAATGTGCTCAAGGCTTGCTCAGCTACCAATATTAAGAAGCTTGTTCTGGTCTCGTCCGCTGCCTCTCTTTGCTTTAACCCGGATTGGCCTGAAGATAAAATCAAAGATGAGAGCTGCTGGTCAGACAAGGAGTTCTGCAGGGAAAACGAGGTTAGCAGCACTGGCTAATACATACAGAAAGTTTCCAAACAGAATAAATCCTATGACAAAAAGAACAGAACTTGTAACATATTCAGTTTTACTATCAGGAATAATTGCTGAAGTGCAGTACTAATATATATTTGTTTGTGTTGGCACTTGGCAGAACTGGTATTCTCTTGCCAAGACCGAAGCTGAGGAGATGGCCCTGGAGTACGGAGAGAAGAATGGACTACACGTCGCTACATTTTGCCCAGGTCTGGTCTTCGGGCCTCTGTTGCAGCATGTGGCGCTCAATACCAGCAGCAAAGTCCTCCTCTACATCATCAAAGGTTCCATTCCTCAGTTCTTTCTTTCTTGGCATTCATCACCAAGAGATATAATCATTAAGCTATATACAGTACTACTTATAATTACACGTAGCCAAGATTTTCATGCTTCCTTGAACCTACTATCTCTGTCCAACAACGTTCAGAAAATGAGTATCTGGTTTACTGTAGTTTCATTTGTTTGAATGAATGCAGGAGGGCCTGACACAATGAACAACAACTTCTGGCCCATAGTAGACGTTCGCGATGTTGCAGATGCCTTACTCCTTTTATACAACAAGGCAGGGCCATCTGAAAGATACATATGCTCATTAGACCAAATGGACATAATAGATTTGCTGCGAACTTTGAAGGGCATGCACCCTAACTACAATTATGCAGACAAGTATGTGCCATCTTATCCTCGCCATGCTGTAGCTCTATTTGGAGTTTGATCGGGTTGGGCATATCATTTACAGAGGTATTTGGCCACATTTTCTTGGGTTGGCAGGATGGTTGATGTGGGCTGTAAAGCTGCAATGACTTCGGATAAGTTGAAGAATCTCGGGTGGAGACCAAGGAAGCTGGAGGAGATGCTCGCAGATAGTGTCCAGTCATATGAAAAAGCAGGCCTCCTTCAGGTTTCGGATGGTGAGCCTTGCCGACTTCCTTTCTTTTACCGTATGCCGCCGGTCCAGGAATGAATAGAACACCACCGTGCCATTGATTCTGATTTTGCTCGAACATCGATTGTGTTTGACAAGAATAAGGAGGGGGCAAGGTCCCATGCCTCGACTCATCTGCTGGCCATTCAGGATGGATGTGCAGCTTAAATGTGTCTGTGATTTTATTTTGAATGAACCTTCCGATGAGAAATTGTATTTCCTGTGTTGTTTTGATCAAAAATATTTTGTTATGCTGTCAGGAACAACAGTGTGTATGTTATGTTTGGTTTAAAGTTAAAGACATATAAGCCCACGTTACCCCTTGATTGTGTGAAGTATAAGGGACTCTTAGGTCAAAGAAATTTAAGAGGATTATATTTCTAAGAAACCATTCACAGTGTTCTTGAAGAAATAAAATATTTTCTTTCAAACAAGGTGAATACTCCCTCCATTCCAAAATAGCTGTAGCTCAAGGTTTAATTGTCTTAACTTAAACTACTTTTAAATTTGAGTAAATTTATAAAGAAAAAATCAACATCTAGAATACTAATTTAATTTATTAGATAAGGTTTATAATATAATATAATTTATAATATAATTTATTAGAAGTTGTAGATATTGACACATATTCCTATAAATCCGGTCAAAGCTAATGAAGTTTGACTTAGGAAAAACCTAGATTTGAATAATTTTGTAGCACAAGGGGTATTTATTAGACTGTCAAGAACAATTTTATGTAAGGCATGCACAGCTTTTTCATGATATGTGATTCTTTTTTGCATTTTGGGTTTAGCTGATAACAAAAAACTTCATTAGCTTTGAGTAAAAAATTATATCCAAAGAACAAAAAATTTAAATAGAATGAAGATTTCTAAAAATCTTATAGTATTAAAATTTCCATGGTAAAAACATGAAAAAAATAAATAATTTAAAAATAAAAATTAAAAGGAAAATGAAAACAATGCGGAAAGTCGATAGAAAATAGTAATGAAGGGAAAAAAGAAACAAACTAGACAGAAAAAAAGAACTGAACAACCCATCCAGTTGGGCTTACATTAGCTAACCCAACTCAGGGGCAATCAACTTATCATTCACACGGACGCACCCAGATCTAGTGCCCACCTGCCGCACCTGTTGTCGGATACGCTACTGACACGTTCCCCTCTGTGTGGTACGTACGGGCTAGCAGCTAACATGGCCATCAGCATCAGTTTTTCATGGGCTAGCAGCTAGCAATTACCATCTTCATCATCAGTTCGCTATCATCACCACCGAGTAGTAGCAAGCGTAGAAGCCCATGCCTCCCATCTTTGTTCATCAAGAGCTTGAATGCAAAGAACCCCGTTCTTGGTATGGCTCTCCTGTCCCACCACCTCCCCAAGCCGTAGACACCTTCATCACCACCGATCTTCCTTATCTCTGGTGATTCATCTCTTTTGTTCCGCCCATCCTCTCCGGCATCTCCTCCTCTTCAAGTTGATCACCATGCCTCCTCTGCCTCCCCTTGGTCGATGGAAAGTTTCTTACCGACAAGTTGACAAGGTTCGTGGAGATGGTTTTCTCTCTGGTTTCCTGGTGCTTTGACAGAAGAATTGGTTAGCCCTCACTGGGGCATCCTTTGGTTGGCAAATATTCGCAAAATGGGGAGGTTTTTCTCTCGGGTTCTTCTATGAGGTTCCCCTCTCATGTTGCTCTCGTGGAAGATTGTATTGTCACCTCCTGGATTCAACCCATTGCCTTTAGCACCCCTGTCAGATGGAGTGTTCTCTACTCCTCTATGATCACAAAGGAAAAGGTACCTCTCCAAGCCTTCCTCATTGTGTTGAGAGCGATGCCAGGGCAAAATCTTAGATCGGTGGGTCGCCAAGCCTTCCTCCACCCCACCTGCTCTCCATCGGTGGGTCGCCAGCGGCCTCTCTAGAGTCGATGTCAAACATTAATATCGATCCACGTTCCTTTGTGCCCCACGGATTTCAAAGTCAACACATTGCGGGGAGGACAGCCGTGAAGAGGGTGGTGGTTGCTCACAGGACGCGACAATATGAACAATATGCCATCACCACGTTTCACCCAATGCCCCCAGGTTTGATTCCTTTCGAAAATATAGAAGAGATTCTAGAAGAGTTCCTTACAGAGGTTCAACGAGTTGCTTTTAGAAGTCTGCAAAGATGCCCTTTTGGTGATGTCTATGTCCAGTTTGAGCATGTAAGTGATAGAGATAGATTGATTGAGGAAACTCCAATCCCATTTGGAAATGTGGATGTGCGCTTCTGATACGTCCCAAACGTATCTATAATTTCTTATGTTCCATGCTACTTTTATGATGATACTCACATGTTTTATACATACTTTATGTCATTATTATGCATTTTCCGGCACTAACCTATTGACGAGATGCCGAAGAGCCAGTTGTTGTTTTCTGTTGTTTTTGGTTTCAGAAATCCTACAAAGGAAATATTCTCGGAATTGGACGAAATCAACGCCCAGGGTCTTATTTTTCCACGAAGCTTCCAGAAGACCGAAGGGATTACGAAGTGGGGCGACGAGGCGCCGCCACCATAGGGCCACGCGGCCAGAGGGGGGCCCGCGCCGCCCTATGGTGTGGGCCCCTCGCGCCGCCTCCAACCCTGCCCTTCCGCCTACTTAAAGTCTTCGTCGTGAAAACCCCAGTACCGAGAGCCACGATACGGAAAACCTTCCAAAGACGCCGCCGCCGCCAATCCCATCTCGGGGGATTCAGGAGATCGCCTCGGGCACCCTGCCGGAGAGGGGAATCATCTCCCGGAGGACTCTTCATCACCATGATCGCCTCCGGATTGATGTGTGAGTAGTTCACCCCTGGACCATGGGTCCATAGCCGTAGCTAGATGGTTGTCTTCTCCTCTTGTGCTATCATGCTAGATCTTGTGAGCTGCCTATTGATACGTCTCCAACGTATCTATAATTTCTGATGTTCCATGCTTGTTTTATGACAATACCTATAGGTTTTGTTCATACTTTATGTCATATTTATGCGTTTTCCGGAACTAACCTATTGACGAGATGCCGAAGGGCCAGTTCCTGTTTTCTGCTGTTTTTGGTTTCAGAAATCCTAGTAAGGAAATATTCTCGGAATTTGACGAAATCAACGCCCAGAGTCTTATAATTGGACGAAGCTTCCAGAACACCCGAGAGCCGCCAGAGGGAAGCCCTGGGGGCCCCACACGCCACCCTGGCGCGGCCAGAGGGGGGGCCGCGCCCCCCTAGTGTGTGGGCCCACCAGGCCCCCTCCGAGGCTACCCTTCCGCCTACTTAAGGTCTCCGTCGCGAAAACCCTATTACGTTCGACGAAACCAGAGAAAACCTTCCAGAGCCGCCGCCATCGCGAAGCCAAGATCTGGGGGACAGGCGTCTCTGTTCCGGCACACCGCTGGGACGGGGAAGTGCCCCCGGAAGGCTCCTCCATCGACACCACCGCCATCTCCATCAACGCTGCTTGTCTCCCATGAGGAGGGAGTAGTTCTCCATCGAGGCTCGGGGGCTGTACCGGTAGCTATGTGGTTCATCTCTCTCCTATGTACTTCAATACAATAATCTCATGAGCTGCCTTACATGAGTGAGATTCATATGATGATGCTTGTAATCTAGATGTCATTATGCTAGTCAAGTGGGTTTTACTTATGTGATCTCCGGAGACTCCTTGTCCCACGTGTGTAAAGGTGACAGTGTGTGCACCGTGTGGGTCTCTTAGGCTATATTTCACGGAATACTTATTCACCGTTATGAATGGCATAGTGAAGTGCTTATTTATATCTCTTTATGATTGCAATGTGTTTTGTATCACAATATATCTGTGTGCTACTCTAGTGATGTTATTAAAGTAGTTTATTCGTCCTGCACGGTGTAATGGTGACAGTGTGTGCATCGTGTAGTACTTGGCGTAGGCTATGATTGTGATCTCTTGTAGATTATGAAGTTCACTATTGCTATGATGGTATTGATGTGATCTATGCCTCCTTTCGTAGTGTGAAGGTGACAGTGTGCATGCTATGTTAGTACTTGGTTTGGTTATGTTGATCTGTCATGCACTCTAAGGTTATTTAAACATGAACATCGAATATTGTGGAGCTTGTTAACTCCGGCATTGAGGGTTCGTGTAATCCTACACGATTAGTGGTGTTCATCATCCAACAAGAGAGTGTAGAGTCTAGCATCTATCTATTTATTCTCGTTATGTGATCAATGTTGAGAGTGTCCACTAGTGAAAGTATGATCCCTAGGCCTTGTTCCTAAATATCGCTACCGCTGCTTGTTTACTCGTTTTATCGCATCTCGTACTTCTCGCAATATTACCACCATCAACCACACGCCGGCAAGCACTTTTCTCGGCGCCGTTACTATCTGCTCATACTTATTCATACCACCTGTATTTCACTATCTCTTTGCCGAACTAGTGCACCTATTAGGTGTGTTGGGGACACAAGAGACTTCTTGCTTTGTGGTTGCGGGGTTGCTTGAGAGGGATATCTTTGACCTCTTCCTCCCTAAGTTCGATAAACCTTGGGTGATCCACTTAAGGGAAACTTGCTTCGCTGTTCTACAAACCTCTCGCTCTTGGAGGCCCAACACCTGTCTACAAGAATAGAAGCACCCGTAGACATCAAGCACTTTTCACGGCGCCGTTGCCGGGAGGAAAGGTAAAAGGTACTCACACTCCGGATCTCGGCTACTAAGCACTTTTCCAAGCACCGTTGTAAGTACTCGAAGCTATTTCCTTTAGATCCTGCAATTGCATCTTTTTGTTTCTTGTTTACACTAGTTAGGCATAATGGACAACAATGAGCTTCTTATTCTATTTCCTGATTTAAGACATGGATGGTTTGATGCGAAAATTAAAAAACCTATGGAACATATTAGTATGAACGCTTTGAACACCATTGTTGCTAATGATATAGAAAGTTCTAAGCTTGGGGAAGCTGGTTTTGATGAGCATGATCTTTTTAGTCCCCCAAGCATTGAGGAGAAAATTTACTTTGATGATACTTTGCCTCCTATTTATGATGATTATAATGATATTGGTCTTTTAGTACCGCCTGTTATGGAGGATAAATTTGATTATGATTACAATATTCCTCCTATATTTGATGATGAGAATAATAATGATAGCTACTTTGTTGAATTTGGTCCCACTATTACTAATAAAATTGATTATGCTTATGTGGAGAGTAATAATTTTATGCATGAGACTCATGATAAGAATGCTTTATGTGATAGTTATATTGTTGAGTTTGCTCATGATGCCACTGAAAGTTATTATGAGAGAGGAAAATATGGTTGTAGAAATTTTCATGTTACTAAAATGCCTCTCTATGTGCTGAAATTTTTGAAGCTACACTTGTTCTATCTTCCTATGCTTGTTACTTTGCTCTTCATGAACTTGTTTATTTACAAGACTCCTATGCATAGGAAGCATGTTAGACTTAAATTTGTTTTGAATTTGCCTCTTAATGCCCTCTTTTGCTTCAACTACTATTTCTTGCGAGTGCATCATTAAAACTGCTGAGCCCATCTTAATGGCTATAAAGAAAGAACTTCTTGGGAGATAACCCATGTGTTTATTTTGCTACAGTACCTCTATTTTGTATTTGAGTCTTGGAAGTTGTTTACTACTGTAGCAACCTCTCCTTATCTTAGTTTTGTGCATTGTTGTGCCAAGTAAAGTCTTTGATAGTAAGGTTCATACTAGATTTGGATTGCTCGCGCAAGAATAGCATTTCTTTGCTGTCACGAATTTCGACCTACCTCTCTGTAGGTAGCTCACAAAAATATGCCAATTTACGTGCGTGATCCCCAGATATGTACGCAACTTTCATTCAATTTGGGCATTTTCATTTGAGCAAGTCTGGTGCCTCAATAAAATCCATCTTTACGGACTTTTCTGTTTTGACAGATTCTGCCTTTTATTTCGCATTGCCTCTTTTGCTATGATGGATGAATTTCTTTGTTCCATTAATGTCCGAGTAGCTTTATGCAATGTCCGAAGTGTTAAGAATGATTGTGTCACCTCTGAACATGTTAATTTTTATTGTACACTAACCCTCTAATGAGTTGTTTCGAGTTTGGTGTGGAGGAAGTTTTCAAGGATCAAGAGAGGGAGATGATACAATATGATCAAGGAGAGTGAAAGCTCTAAGCTTGGGGATGCCCCGGTGGTTCACCCCTGCATATTTTAAGAAGACTCAAGCGTCTAAGCTTGGGGATGCCCAAGGCATCCCCTTCTTCATCGACAACATTATCAGGTTCCTCTCCTGAAACTATATTTTTATTCCATCACATCTTATGTACTTTGCTTGGAGCGTCGGTTTGTTTTTGTTTTTGTTTTTGTTTGAATAAAATGGATCATAACATTCATTGTGTGGGAGAGAGACACGCTCCGCTGTTGCATATGGACAAATATGTCCTTAGGCTTTACTCATAGTATTCATGGCGAAGGTTGAATATTCTTCGTTAAATTGTTATATGGTTGGAATCGGGAAATGCTACATGTAGTAATTCTAAAATGTCTTGAATAATTTGATACTTGGAAATTGTTGTGCTCATATAGATCTTGTTTAAGCTCTTGCATCATGTACCTTGTACTCATTAACGAATAACTACATAGAGCTTGTTAAAATTTGGTTTGCATGATTGATCTCTAAAGTCTAGATATTTTCTGGTTGAGGTGTTTGAACAACAAGGAGACAATATAAAGTCTTATAATAGCTACAATATGTTCATATGTGAGCTTTGCTTGCACCTTTTATACTTGAGTTTGCTTCAAACAACCTTGCTAGCCTAGCCTTGTATTGAGAGGAATTCTTCTCGTGCATCCAAATCCTTGAGCCAATAACCATGCCATTTGTGTCCACCATACCTACCTACCACATGGTATTTCTCCGCCATTCCAAAGTAAATTACTTGAGTGCTACCTTTAAAATTTATATTCTTTACCTTTGCAATATATAGCTCATGGGACAAATAGCTTTAAAAACTATCGTGGTGAAGAATATGTACTTATGTGTCTTATTTCTTAGTAAGTTGCTTGTTGAGAGGTAACCATGTTTTCTGGGGACGCCATCAACTCTTTTACCTTTGTTGAATATCATGTGAGTTGCTATGCATGTTCGTCTTGTCCGAAGTAAGGGCGGTTTTCACAATCAAATGGTTTGAGTACGCATACTGTTAGAGAAGAACATTGGGCCGCTAACTAAAGCCATGATTCATGGTGGAAGTTTCAGTATGGACAGCTAATCCTCAATCTCTTATGAGAATAATAACTATTGTTAAATGCTTATGCATTAAAGAGGAGTCCATTATCTGTTGTTTATGTTGTCCCGGTATGGATGTCTAAGTTGAGAATAATCAAAAGCGAGAAATCCAATGCGAGCTTTCTCCTTAGACCTTTGTACGAGCGGCATAGAGGTACCCCTTTGTGACACTTGGTTGAAACATATGCTATGCAATGATAATCAGTGTTAACCCAAGCTAATTAGGACAAGGTGCGAGCACTATTATTATACTATGCATGAGGCTTGCAACTTATAAGATGTCTTATACATAACTCATATGCTTTATTACTACCGTTGACAAAATTGTTTCTTGTTTAAAAAATGAAAAGCTCTAGCACAAATATAGTAATCAATGCTTCCCTCTGCGAAGGGCCCATCTTTTACTTTATTGTTGAGTCAGTTTGCCTATTCTTTCTATCTTAGAAGCAAACACTTGTATCAACTGTGTGCATTGATTCTTACATGTTTACTTATTGCACTTGTTATATTGCTTTATGTTGACAATTATCCATGAGATATATATGTTGAAGTTGAAAGCAACCGTTGAAACTTATATCTTCCTTTGTGTTGCTTCAATACCTTTACTATGAATTTATTGCTTTATGAGTAACTCTTATGCAAGTCTTATTGATGCTTGTCTTGAAAGTATTATTCATGAAAAGTCTTTGCTATATGATTCAATTGTTTACTCATTGCATTAACATTGCTTTGAATCGCTGCATTCATCTCATATGCTTTACAATAGTATGATCAAGATTATGTTGGTAGCATGTCACTTCAGAAATTATCTTTTATCGTTTACCTACTCGAGGACGAGTAGGAACTAAGCTTGGGGATGCTGATACGTCTCCAACGTATCTATAATTTTTGATGTTACATGCTTGTTTTATGACAATACCTACAGGTTTTGTTCATACTTTATGTCATATTTATGCGTTTTCCGGAACTAACCTATTGACGAGATGCCGAAGGGCTAGTTCCTGTTTTCTGCTGTTTTGGTTTCAGAAATCCTAGTAAGGAAATATTCTCGGAATTGGACGAAATCAACGCCCAGAGTCTTATAATTGGACGAAGCTTCCAGAACACCCGAGAGCCGCCAGAGGGAAGCCCTGGGGGACCCACACGCCACCCTGGCGCAGCCAGAGGGGGGGCCGCGCCCCCCTAGTGTGTGGGCCCACCAGGCCCCCTCCGAGGCTGCCCTTCCACCTACTTAAGGTCTCCGTCGCGAAAACCTTATTACGTTCGACGAAACCAGAGAAAACCTTCCAGAGCCGCCGCCATCGCGAAGCCAAGATCTGGGGGACAGGAGTCTCCGTTCCGGCACGCCGCCGGGACGGGGAAGTGCCCCCGAAGGCTCCTCCATCGACACCACCGCCATCTCCATCAACGCTGCTCGTCTCCCATGAGGAGGGAGTAGTTCTCCATCGAGGCTCGGGGCTGTACCGGTAGCTATGTGGTTCATCTCTCTCCTATGTACTTCAATACAATAATCTCATGAGCTGCCTTACATGATTGAGATTCATATGATGATGCTTGTAATCTAGATGTCATTATGCTAGTCAAGTGGGTTTTACTTATGTGATCTCCTGGAGACTCCTTGTCCCACGTGTGTAAAGGTGACGAGTGTGTGCACCGTGTGGGTCTCTTAGGCTATATTTCACGTAATACTTATTCACTGTTATGAATGGCATAGTGAAGTGCTTATTTATATATCTTTATGATTGCAATGTGTTTTGTATCACAATATATCTGTGTGCTACTCTAGTGATGTTATTAAAGTAGTTTATTCCTCCTGCACGGTGTAATGGTGACAGTGTGTGCATCGTGTAGTACTTGGCATAGGCTATGATTGTGATCTCTTGTAGATTATGAAGTTCACTATTGCTATGATGGTATTGATGTGATCTATGCCTCCTTTCGTAGTGTGAAGGTGACAGTGTGCATGCTATGTTAGTACTTGGTTTGGTTATGTTGATCTGTCATGCACTCTAAGGTTATTTAAACATGAACATCGAATATTGTGGAGCTTGTTAACTCCGGCATTGAGGGTTCGTGTAATCCTACACAGTTAGTGGTGTTCATCATCCAACAAGAGAGTGTAGAGTCCAACATCTATCTATTTATTCTGTTATGTGATCAATGTTGAGAGTGTCCACTAGTGAAAGTATGATCCCTAGGCCTTGTTCCTAAATACTGCTACCGCTGCTTGTTTACTTGTTTCTATCGCATCCGTACTTCCTGCAATATTACCACCATCAACCACACGCCAGCAAGCACTTTTCTGGCGCCGTTACTACTGCTCAAACTTATTCATACCACCTGTATTTCACTATCTCTTCGCCGAACTAGTGCACCTATTAGGTGTGTTGGGGACACAAGAGACTTCTTTCTTTGTGGTTGCAGGGTTGCTTGAGAGGGATATCTTTGACCTCTTCCTCCCTGAGTTCGATAAACCTTGGGTGATCCACTTAAGGGAAACTTGCTGCTGTTCTACAAACCTCTGCTCTTGGAGGCCCAACACTGTCTACAAGAATAGAAGCACCCGTAGACATCACCTATCATGATCAAGATCATCTATTTGTAATGCTACATGTTGTGTTTGTTGGGATCCGATGAATATGGAATACTATGTCAAGTTGATTATCAATCTATCATATATGTTGTTTATTTTCTTGCATGCTCTCCGTTGCTAGTAGAGGCTCTGGCCAAGTTGATACTTGTGACTCCAAGAGGGAGTATTTATGCTCGATAGTGGGTTCATGCCTCCATTGAATCGGGACGATGGACGGAAAGTTCTAAGGTTGTGGATGTGTTGTTGCCACTAGGGATAAAACATCAATGCTTTGTCTAAGGATATTTGTGTTGATTACATTACGCACCATACTTAATGCAATTGTCTCGTTGTTTGCAACTTAATACCGGAAGGGGTTCGGATGATAACTCTGAAGGTGGACTTTTTAGGCATAGATGCATGCTCGGATAGAGGTCTATGTACTTTGTCGTAATGCCTCGATTAAATCTCATAGTAGTCATCGTGATATGTATGTGCATTGTTATGCCCTCTCTATTTGTCAATTGCCCAAGCTGTAATTTGTTCACCCAACATGCTATTTATCTTATGGGAGAGACACCACTAGTGAACCGTGGACCCCGGTCCATTCTTTACATCCGAAATACAATCTATCGCAAACTCTGTTCTTTACTTGTTCTTCGCAAACAAACATCATCTTCCACACTATACATTTAATCCTTTGTTTACGGCAAGCCGGTGAGATTGACAACCTCACCGTTACTTTGGGGCAAAGTACTTTGATTGTGTTGTGCAGGTTCCACGTTGGCGCCGAAATCCCCGGTGTTGCGCCGCACTACACTCCGCCACCAACAACCTTCACGTGTTCCTTGACTCGTACTCGGTTCGATAACCTTGGTTTCTTGCGAGGGAAAACTTGCTGCCGTGCGCATCACACCTTCCTCTTGGGGTTCCCAACGGACGTGTGTCTTACACGCCATCAAGCTCTTTTCCGGCGCCGTTGCCGGGGAGATCAAGACACGCTGCAAGGGGAGTCTCCCACATCCAATCTCTTTACTTTGTTTTTGTCTTGCTTTACTTTACTTTATTTACTGCTTTGTTTGTTCTCTATATCAAAAATACAAAAAAATTAGTTACTAGATTTACTTTATTTACTGTCTTGTTTGCGCTCTCTATATTAAAAATACAAAAAAATTAGTTACTTGCATTTACTTTATTTAGTTTGCTTTATTTACTACTTCTAAAATGAATACTCCTGAAAATACTAAGTTGTGTGACTTCACTAGCACAAATAATAATGATTTCCTATGCACACCTATTGCTCCACCTTCTACTACAGCAGAATTTTTTGAAATAAAACCTGCTTTACTAAATCTTGTTATGAGAGAGCAATTTTCTGGTATTAGTTCTGATGATGCTGCTGCCCATCTTAATAATTTTGTTGAACTATGTGAAATGCAAAAGTACATGGATGTAGATGGTGACATTATAAAATTGAAATTGTTTCCTTTCTCCTTAAG
>NC_061512.1:230066178-230121587 GCF_022539505.1 Lolium rigidum | reverse complement strand
GTAAGGCAGCTCATGAGATTATTGTATTGAAGCACATAGGAGAGAGATTAACCACATAGCTACCGGTACAGCCCCGAGCCTCGATGGAGAACTACTCCCTCCTCATGGGAGACAGCAGCGTTGATGAAGATGGCGGTGGTGTCGATGGAGGAGCCTTCCGGGGGAACTTCCCCGTCCCGGCGGCGTGCCGGAACAGAGACTCCTAAGATGCCGGCGGCGGCTCTGGAAGGTTTCTCGTACCGTGGCTTTTCCGTCTCGATGTTTTAGGTCAGGGACCTTTATATAGGCGAAGAGGCGGCGTCAGAAGGTCAACGAGGCGACGACACAACAGGGGGGCGCGGGAACCCCCTTGGCCGCGCCGGCCTACCATCTGGTGGGCCTGTGGCCCCCCTCTGGCCTCTCTCGGGTGTTCTGGAAGCTTCGCGTGATCCTAAGATGCTGGGTGTTGATTTCGTCCGATTCCGAGAATATTTCCTTACTAGGATTTCTGAAACCAAAAACAGCAGAAAACGAGCAACCGGCCCTTCGGCATCTCGTCAATAGGTTAGTTCCGGAAAACTCATAAATATGACATATAATGTGTATAAAACATGTAGATATCATCAATAATGTGGCATGGAACATAAGAAATTATCGATACGTCGGAGACGTATCAGGGCCGCGCGGCCAGAGGGGGGCCCTCGCCGCCCTATGGTGTGGGTCCCTCGCGCCGCCTCCAACCCTGCCCTTCCGCCTACTTAAAGCCTTCGTCGCGAAAACCCCAGTACCGAGAGCCACGATACGGAAAACCTTCCAGAGACGCCGCCGCCGCCAATCCCATCTCGGGGGATTCAGGAGATCGCCTCGGGCACCCTGCCGGAGAGGGGAATCATCTCCCGGAGGACTCTTCATCACCATGATCGCCTCCGGATTGATGTGTGAGTAGTTCACCCCTGGACTATGGGTCCATTGCAGTAGCTAGATGGTTGTCTTCTCCTCTTGTGCTATCATGTTAGATCTTGTGAGCTGCCAATCATGATCAAGATCATCTATTTGTAATGCTACATGTTGTGTTTGTTGGGATCCGATGAATATGGAATACTATGTCAAGTTGATTATCAATCTATCATATATGTTGTTTATGTTCTTGCATGCTCTCCGTTGCTAGTAGAGGCTCTGGCCAAGTTGATACTTGTGACTCCAAGAGGGAGTATTTATGCTCGATAGTGGGTTCATGCCTCCATTGAATCCGGCACGGTGACGTAAAGTTCTAAGGTTGTGGATGTGCTGTTGCCACTAGGGATAAAACATCAATGCTTTGTCTAAGGATATTTGTGTTGATTACATTACGCACCATACTTAATGCAATTGTCTGTTGTTTGCAACTTAATACTGGAAGGGGTTCGGATGATAACCTGAAGGTGGATGATGGCGTGTATTTCACACGTTCGTTGGGCAACCCCAAGAGGAAGGTATGATGCGCACAGCAGCAAGTTTTCCCTCAGAAAGAAACCAAGGTTTATCGAACCAGGAGGAGCCAAGAAGCACGTTGAAGGTTGATGGCGGCGGGATGTAGTGCGGCGCAACACCGGAGATTCCGGCGCCAACGTGGAACCCGCACAACACAACCAAAGTACTTTGCCCCAACGAAACAGATGAGGTTGTCAATCTCACCGGCTTGCTGTAACAAAGGATTAACCGTATTGTGTGGAAGATGATTGTTTGCAGAGAAAACAAGTAAAAACAAGTATTGCAGTAGATTGTATTTCAAGAAAGAGAATTGGACCGGGGTCCACAGCTCACTAGAGGTGTCTCTCCCATAAGACGAACAGCATGTTGGGTGAACAAATTACAGCTTGGGCAATTGACAAATAAAGAGAGCATGACCATGCACATACATATCATGATGAGTATAGTGAGATTTAATTGGGCATTACGACAAAGTACATAGACCGCCATCCAACCGCATCTATGCCTAAAAAGTCCACCTTCAGAGTTATCATCCGAACCCCTCCAAGCATTAAGTTGCAAAGCAACGTACAATTGCATTAAGTATGGTGCGTAATGTAATCAACAACTACATCCTTAGACATAGCATCAATGTTTTATCCCTAGTGGCAACAACACAACACAACCTTAGAACTTTCTCACATCGTCCCAGTGTCAATGTGCATGAACCCACTATCGAGCATAAGTACTCCCTCTTGGAGTTAAAAATAAAAACTTGGCCAGAGCCTCTACTAGAAACGGAGAGCATGCAAGATCATAAACAACACATAAGCATAACTTTGATAATCAACATAACAAGTATTCTCTATTCATCGGATCCCAACAAACGCAACATATAGAATTACAGTATAGATGATCTTGATCATGTTAGGCAGCTCACAAGATCCGACAATGATAGCACAATGGGGAGAAGACAACCATCTAGCTACTGCTATGGACCCATAGTCCAGTGGGTAGACTACTCACTCATCACTCCGGAGGCGACCATGGCGGTGTAGAGTCCTCCGGGAGATGATTCCCCTCTCCGGCAGGGTGCCGGAGGCGATCTCCGGGATCCCCCGAGATGGGATCGGCGGCGACGGCGTCTCAGTAATGTTTTCCGTATCGTGGCTCTCGGTACTGGAAGTTTCGTCACGGAGGCTTTAAGTAGGCGGAAGGGCAAGTCGAGAGGCGGCACGGGGGGCCCACACCACAGGGCCGCGCGGCCAAGGGGGGGGCCGCGCCGCCCTAGGGTTTGGCTCCCCCGTGGCCCCTCTTCGTCTCTCCTTCGGACTTCTGGAAGCTTCGTGAGAAAATAGGCCTCTCGGGCTTTTATTTCGTCCAATTCCGAGAATATTTCTTTACTAGGATTTCTGAAACCAAAAACAGCGTAAAACAAGCAATCGGCACTTCGGCATCTTGTTAATAGGTTAGTTCCGTAAAATGCACGAATATGACATAAAGTGTGCATAAAACATGTAGATAACATCAATAATGTGGCATGGAACACAAGAAATTATCGATACGTTGGAGACGTATCAGCATCCCCAAGCTTAGTTCTCGCTCGTCCCGAGCAGGTAAAACGATAACAAAGATAATTTCTGGAGTGACATGCCATCATAATCTTGATCATACTATTTGTAAAGCATATGTAGAGAATGCAGCGATCAAAACAATGTGTATGACATGAGTAAACAAGTGAATCATAAAGCAAAGACTTTTCATGAATAGAACTTCAAGACAAGCATCAATAAGTCTTGCATAAGAGTTAACTCATAAAGCAATAATTCAAAGTAAAGGTATTGAAGCAACACAAAAGAAGATTAAGTTTCAGCGGTTGCTTTCAACTTGTAACATGTATATCTCATGGATATTGTCAACATAGAGTAATATAATAAGTGCAATAAGCAAGTATGTAGGAATCAATGCACAGTTCACACAAGTGTTTGCTTCTTGAGGTGGAGAGAAATAGGTGAACTGACTCAACATTTGAAAGTAAAAGAATGGTCCTCATAGAGGAAAAGCATCGATTGCTATATTTGTGCTAGAGCTTTGATTTTGAAAACATGAAACAATTTTGTCAACGGTAGTAATAAAGCATATGCATCATGTAAATTATATCTTATAAGTTGCAAGCCTCATGCATAGTGTACCAATAGTGCTCGCACCTTGTCCTAATTAGCTTGGACTACCCGGATTATCACCGCAATACATATGCTTTAACCAAGTTTCACAAAGGGGTACCTCTATGCCGCCCGTACAAAGGTCTAAGGAGAAAGCTCGCATTTGGATTTCTCGCTTTTGATTATTCTCAACTTAGACATCCATACCGGGACAACATAGACAACAGATAATGGACTCCTCTTTTAATGCTTTAAGCATTTGACAACAATTAATTCTTTTCTCATTAGAGGTTTGAGGATGTTTGTCCAAAACTGAAACTTCCACCATGAATCATGGCTTTAGTTAGCGGCCCAATGTTCTTCTCTCACAATATGCATGCTCAAACCATTCAACTCAGTGTAGATCGCCCTTACTTCGTACAAGACGAACATGCATAGCAACTCACATGAAATTCAACAATGAGTTGATGGCGTTCCCGAGAAACATGGTTATCGCACAACAAGCAACTTAATAAGAGATAAAGTGCATAATTACATATTCAATACCACAATAGTTTTTAAGCTATTTGTCCCATGAGCTATATATTGCAAAGGTGAATGATGGAATTTTAAAGGTAGCACTCAAGCAATTTACTTTGGAATGGCGGGAAAATACCATGTAGTATAGGTAGGTATGGTGGACACAAATGGCATAGTGGTTGGCTCAAGTATTTTGGATGCATGAGAAGTATTCCCTCTCGATACAAGGTTTAGGCTAGCAAGGCTTATTTGAAACAAACACAAGGATGAACGGTACGGCAAAACTCACATAAAAGACATATTGTAAACATTATAAGGCTCTACACCGTCTTCCTTGTTGTTCAAACTCAATACTAGAAATTATCTAGACCTTAGAGAAACCAAATATGCAAACCAAATTTTAGCATGCTCTATGTATTTCTTCATTAATGGGTGCAAAGCATATGATGCAAGAGCTTAAACATGAGCACAACAATTGCCAAGTATCACATTACCCAAAACATTTATAGCAATTACTACATGTATCATTTTCCAATTCCAACCGTATAACAATTTAACGAAGGAGAAACTTCGCCATGAATACTATGAGTAGAAACCAAGGACACATTTGTCCATATGCTACAGCGGAGTGTGTATCTCTCCCATAAAGTGAATGCTAGGATCCATTTTATTCAAACAAAACAAAAACAAAAACAAACCGACGCTCCAAGAAAAAGCACATAAGATGTGGCCGAATAAAAATGTAGTTTCAGGGAGGAACCCGATAATTTGTTGATGAAGAAGGGGATGCCTTGGGCATCCCCAAGCTTAGACGCTTGAGTCTTCTTGATATATGCAGGGGTGAACCACCGGGTGCATCCCCATGCTTAGAGCTTTCACTCTCCTTGATCATGTTGCATCATACTCCTCTCTTGATCCTTGAAAACTTCCTCCACACCAAACTCGAAACAACTCATTAGAGGGTTAGTGCACAATATAAATTGAAATATTCAGAGGTGACACAATCATTCTTAACACTTCTGGACATTGCATAATGCTACTGGACATTAGTGGATCAAAGAAATTCATCCAACATAGCGAAAGAGGCAATGCGAAATAAAAGGCAGAATCTGTCAAAACAGAACAGTTCGTATTGACGAATTTTAAAATGGCACCAGACTTGCTCAACTGAAAATGCTCAAATTGAATGAAAGTTGCGTACATATCTGAGGATCATGCACGTAAATTGGCATAATTTTCTGAGCTTCCTGCAGGGCAGTGGGCTCAGATTCGTGACAGCAAAGAAATCTGGAACTGCGCAGTAATCCAAATCTAGTACTTACTTTTCTATCAACGGCTTAACTTGGCACGACAAAACTCAAAACTAAGATAAGGAGAGGTTGCTACAGTAGTAAACAACTTCCAAGACACAAAATAAAAACAAAGTACTGTAGGTAAAAACATGGGTTGTCTCCCATAAGCGCTTTTCTTTAACGCCTTTCAGCTAGGCGCATAAAGTGTATCTCAAGTAACATCAAGAGATGAAGCATCAACATCATAATTTGTTCTAATGATAGAATCATAAGGTAACTTCATTCTCTTTCTAGGGAAGTGTTCCATACCTTTCTTGAGAGGAAATTGATATTTTATATTACCTTCCCTCATATCAATAATAGCACCAACAGTTCGAAGAAAAGGTCTTCCCAATATAATTGGACAAGATGCATTGCATTCAATATCCAAGACAACAAAATCGACGGGAACAAGATTATTGTTAACGGTAATGCGAACATTATCAACTTTACCCAAAGGTTTCTTTGTAGAATGATCAGCAAGATTAACATCCAAATAACAATTTTTCAGCGGTGGCAAGTCAAGCATATTATAAATTTTCTTCAGCATAACGAAATACTTGCACCAAGATCACATAAAGCATTACAATCAAAATCTTTAACCTTCATCTTAATGATGGGTTCCCAACCATCCTCTAGCTTTTTAGGAATAGAGGCTTCGCGCTCTAGTTTCTCTTCTCTAGCTTTTATGAGAGCATTTGTAATATGATGCGTGAAAGCCAAATTTATAGCACTAGCATTAGGACTTTTAGCAAGTTTTTGCAAGAACTTTATAACTTCAGAGATGTGGCAATCATCAAAATTCAAACCATTATAATCTAAAGCAATGGGATCATCATCCCCAATGTTGGAAAAAATTTCAGCAGCTTTATCACAGCAGTTTCAGCAGCTTTAGCAGTTCAGTGCAGCTTTTCGCGCTTTGCATTAGAAGTGGAAACATTGCTAACACCAATTCTTTTATTAGTATGAGTAGGAGGTGCAGCAACATGTGTAGCATTAGCATTAATAGTGGTGGTAATAGTCCAAACTTTAGCTATATTCTTTTCTTTAGCTAGTTTTTCATTTTCTTCTCTATCCCACCTAGCACGCAGTTCAGCCATTAATCTTATATTCTCATTAATTCTAACTTGGATGGCATTTGCTGTAGTAACAATTTTATTTTCAATATCCCTATTAGGCATAACTTTCGATTTCAAAAGATCAACATCGGAGGCAAGACTATCAACTCTAGAAACAAGAATATCAATTTTATTGAGCTTTTCCTCAACAGATTTGTTAAAGGCAGTTTGTGTACTAATAAATTCTTTAAGCATGGCCTCAAGTCCAGGGGGTGTATTCCTATTATTGTTGTAAGAATTCCCATAAGAATTAGCATAACCGTTACCATTATTATAAGGATATGGCCTATAGTTATTACTAGAATTGTTCCGATAAGCATTGTTGTTGAAATTATTATTTTTAATGAAGTTTACATCAACATGTTCTTCTTGTGCAACCAATGAAGCTAATGGAACATTATTAGGATCAACATTAGTCCTATCATTCGCAAGCATAGACATAATAGCATCAACCTTATCATTCAAGGAAGAGGATTCCTCAACAGAATTTACCTTCTTACCTTGTGGAGCTCTTTCCGTGTGCCATTCAGAGTAGTTGATCATCATATTATCAAGAAGCTTTGTTGCTTCACCAAGAGTGATGGACATAAAGGTACCTCCAGCAGCTGAATCCAATAAATTCCGCGAAGAAAAATTTAGTCCCGCATAGAAGGTTTGGATGATCATCCAAGTAGTCACTCCATGGGTTGGGCAATTTTTAACCAGAGATTTCATTCTTTCCCAAGCTTGAGCAACATGTTCAGTATCTAATTGTTTAAAATTCATTATGCTACTCCTCAAAGATATAATTTTAGCAGGGGGATAATATCTACCAATAAAAGCATCCTTGCATTTAGTCCAGGAATCAATACTATTCTTAGGCAGAGATAGCAACCAATCTTTAGCTCTTCCTCTTAATGAGAAAGGAAACAATTTTAGTTTAATAATATCACCATCTACATCTTTATATTTTTGCATTTCACATAGTTCAACAAAATTATTAAGATGGGCAGCAGCATCATCGTAACTAACACCGTAAAATTGCTCTTTCATAACTAGATTCAGGTAAAGCAGGTTTAATTTCAAAGAATTCTGCCGTAGTAGCAGGTGGAGCAATAGGTGTGCATAAGAAATCATTATTATTTGTGGTTGTGAAGTCACACAACTTAGTATTTTCAGGATTGGCCATTTTAGCAACAAGAAATAAAACAAACTAGATAAAGTAAATGCAAGTAAACTAATTTTTTTGTGTTTTCGATATAGCAAACAAGACAGTAAATAAAGTAAAGCTGGCAACTAATTTTTTTGTGTTTTGATATAAGTGCAGCAAACAAAGTAGTAAATAAAACTAAGCAAGACAAAAACAAAGTAAAGAGATTGAGAAGTGGAGACTCCCTTGCAGCGTGTCTTGATCTCCCCGGCAACGGCGCCGTAAAAGAGCTTGATGGCGTGTATTTCACACGTTCGTTGGGCAACCCCAAGAGGAAGGTATGATGCGCACAGCAGCAAGTTTTCCCTCAGAAAGAAACCAAGGTTTATCGAACCAGGAGGAGCCAAGAAGCACGTTGAAGGTTGATGGCGGCGGGATGTAGTGCGGCGCAACACCGCAGATTCCGCGCCAACGTGGAACCCGCACAACACAACCAAAGTACTTTGCCCCAACGAAACAGTGAGGTTGTCAATCTCACCGGCTTGCTGTAACAAAGGATTAACCGTATTGTGTGGAAGATGATTGTTTGCAGAGAAAACAAGTAAAAACAAGTATTGCAAGAGATTGTATTTCAAGAAAGAGAATTGGACCGGGGTCCACAGCTCACTAGAGGTGTCTCTCCCATAAGACGAACAGCATGTTGGGTGAACAAATTACAGTTGGGCAATTGACAAATAAAGAGAGCATGACCATGCACATACATATCATGATGAGTATAGTGAGATTTAATTGGGCATTACGACAAAGTACATAGACCGCCATCCAACTCCATCTATGCCTAAAAAGTCCACCTTCAGGTTATCATCCGAACCCCCTCCAGTATTAAGTTGCAAAGCAACAGACAATTGCATTAAGTATGGTGCGTAATGTAATCAACAACTACATCCTTAGACATAGCATCAATGTTTTATCCCTAGTGGCAACAAGCACAACACAACCTTAGAACTTTCTGTCACTGTCCTAGGTGTCAATGCAGGCATGAACCCACTATCGAGCATAAGTACTCCCTCTTGGAGTTAAAAATAAAAACTTGGCCAGAGCCTCTACTAGAAACGGAGAGCATGCAAGATCATAAACAACACATAATCATAACTTTGATAATCAACATAACAAGTATTCTCTATTCATCGGATCCCAACAAACGCAACATATAGAATTACAGATAGATGATCTTGATCATGTTAGGCAGCTCACAAGATCCGACAATGATAGCACAATGGGGAGAAGACAACCATCTAGCTACTGCTATGGACCCATAGTCCAGGGGTAGACTACTCACTCATCACTCCGGAGGCGACCATGGCGGTGTAGAGTCCTCCGGGAGATGATTCCCCTCTCCGGCAGGGTGCCGGAGGCGATCTCCGGGATCCCCCGAGATGGGATCGGCGGTGACGGCGTCCTCGCAATGTTTTCCGTATCGTGGCTCTCGGCATCGGAAGTTTCGTCACGGAGGCTTTAAGTAGGCGGAAGGGAAAGTCGAGAGGCGGCACGGGGGCCCACACCACGGGCCGCGCGGCCAAGGGGGCCGCGCCGCCCTAGGGTTTGGCTCCCCCGTGGCCCCTCTTCGTCTCTCCTTCGGACTTCCGGAAGCTTCGTGAGAAAATAGGCCTCTCGGGCTTTTATTTCGTCCAATTCCGAGAATATTTCTTTACTAGGATTTCTGAAACCAAAAACAGCAGTAAAACAGAGAATCGGCACTTCGGCATCTTGTTAATAGGTTAGTTCCAGAAAATGCACGAATATGACATAAAGTGTGCATAAAACATGTAGATAACATCAATAATGTGGCATGGAACACAAGAAATTATCGATACGTTGGAGACGTATCAGTGGACTTTTTAGGCATAGATGCATGCTGGATAGCGGTCTATGTACTTTGTCGTAATGCCCTGATTAAATCTCATAGTAGTCATCGTGATATGTATGTGCATTGTTATGCCCTCTCTATTTGTGAATTGCCCAACTGTAATATGTTCACCCAACATGCTATTTATCTTATGGGAGAGACACCACTAGTGAACTGTGGACCCCGGTCCATTCTTTACATCTGAAATACAATCTACTGCAAACTCGTTCTTTACTGTTCTTCGCAAACAAACATCATCTTCCACACTATACATTTAATCCTTTGTTTACAGCAAGCCGGTGAGATTGACAACCTCACTGTTACGTTGGGGCAAAGTAGTTTGATTGTGTTGTGCAGGTTCCACGTTGGCGCCGTAATCCATGGTGTTGCGCCGTACTACACTCCGCCACCAACAACCTTCACGTGTTCCTTGACTCCTACTGGTTCGATAACCTTGGTTTCTTACTGAGGGAAAACTTGTTGCTGTGCACATCACACCTTCCTCTTGGGGTTCCCAACGGACGTGTGTCTTACACGCCATCAGCTTCACCAAGCATGATGCATGGGTGAATTGCAGGGCTGTTAATTTCAACAGAGATGTCTAGGTGTTGATGGTTGGCCCTCTACTTGATCACATGGTGACTGAGGATCTCAATGCCTGTTTCAGTGATATTGGTACCATGTTACTACGGGAAAGGGACCCCAACAGGAAGGGGAGAGTGCTTTCCAAGGTCTAAGTCACATACTTGGCTAATATAACTAGAAGCATTAGGTTTACTGAAGGCAATAGACTAGATGCAGCATCTTGGACCTTTCTGGTAGAAGTTTTGGGATATAAATTGCTTGGTAGGGTCCTACCTAATGAGGACCCATTGTCAGAGGATGGGGTGGACCCACACCCCTTGCGTGACCATGCCTTGCTAGCACTGTTTGCTCCACATCCACCTCCTCCTCAAGTTGAAGAAAATGAGCACCAAGATGATGGTTGGGGCCATTGGGCCATTGGACTTGATGAAGCACAAGTGCAACATCCTGTTCCAATGGATGTTGATGTGCCTGCGCAACAGTGGCTGATGAGGAAGAAATGGGAGGTGGACAGGGGGGCAATTGATGATAGCAACAATATAACATTCTCTTCCATGTCAAGCTCTGATGGAAATGCCTATTTTAATAATGAAGATATGAAACTGCAGCTGGAACTTCCTGCTAATGATGTAGGGGTTAATGATGAAGAGGTTAATCAGCTTGGGGATGTGCCACTACAAGTGGGCCTACATGCTTATGAGCAGGATGAGGACCTACTGCAGCAAGATGCTCCAGCGGATAATCAACATTTCATCCACAATGTTATGGATAATGACCTTGTGCTACTGAATGATGTCGATATGATTCCACCTGAAGAAGCACACATGCAACTACAACTTGGAAGAGTGCACACATATGTTTTCCCTGTCCCTTCTGAGCATGATTTAACCTCAAGGTTCTCTAAACAAGGATTGCAACTTTGGGAAAGGAACTTTGCTCCTAATTTCAACAAGGACAATCTCAACCACACCTCATAGATTTTCGAGATTCCTGCTCCCTCATGCAATCTTATATGGACACTTCCTCTACTATGGATATGTTTTCCACTCCTAAGAGGAAAAGGAGAGATGATTCCTCTGGTAGAGTCATAGGTAAGAAGGAGTCCTAGATTGATTCTTTTGTTTGATGGATATAAGAATCATGTGAATTTCAAAGACAAACATTGTCTCTCCTGTAATGCTGCTCCTCCCATTATCAATGCTAAAATTGTGAGGCATTTGCCCGCTTCACTTTGTAAGGTGGATAAAGAGGGAATAGACAAGAAGCTAATAAAAGAAGGAAAAGTTGATTCTAGTTTCAAGAAGGCCCCTCAACCAGTGAAGGTAGCAACACACAAGGAAGAAGCTGTAAGAGCTAGAGCTAGCACATCCTTAGCTGGTGGCAATAAGAGCACAAAGAAGCCTGCTGGGGTGGATGATGATGCGTGAAGCACACGTCCGTTGGGAAACCCAAGAGGAAGGTGTGATGCGTACATCAGCAAGTTTCCCTCAGTAAGAAACCAAGGTTATCGAACCAGTAGGAGATGAAGGCCACGTGAATGTTGTTGGTGAAGGAGTGTAGTGCGGCGCAACACCAGGGATTCCGGCGCCAACGTGGAACCTGCACAACACAATCACAATACTTTTCCCCAACTTAACAGTGTGGTTGTCAATCTCACCGGCTTGCTGTAAACAAAGGATTAAATGTATGGTGTGGAGAATGATGTTTGTTTGCGAAGAACAACAGAGAACAGAGATTGCAGTAGATTGTATTTCAGATGTAAAAGAATGGACCGGGGTCCACAGTTCACTAGTGGTGTCTCTCCAATAAGATAAATAGCATGTTGGGTGAACAAATTACAGTTGGGCAATTGACAAATAGAGAGGGCATAACAATGCACATACATATCATGATGACTACTATGAGTTTTACTCAGGGAATTACGACAAATAACATAGACCGCTATCCAGCATGCATCTATGCCTAAAAAGTCCACCTTCGGGTTAGCATCCGCACCCCTTCCAGTATTAAGTTGCAAACAACAGACAATTGCATTAAGTACTGTGCGTAATGTAATCAATACAAATATCCTTAGACAAAGCATTGATGTTTTATCCCTAGTGGCAACAACACATCCACAAACTTAGAACTTTCTGTCACTGTCCCAGATTCAATGGAGGCATGAACCCACTATCGAGCATAAATACTCCTTCTTGGAGTCACAAGTATCAACTTGGCCAGAGCCTCTACTAGCAACGGAGAGCATGCAAGATCATAAACAACACATATATGATAGATCAATAATCAACTTGACATAGTATTCCATATTCATCGGATCCCAACAAACACAACATGTAGCATTACAAATAGATGATCTTGATCATGATAGGCAGCTCACAAGATCTAAACATGATAGCATATGAGGAGAAGACAACCATCTAGCTACTGCTATGGACCCATAGTACAAGGATGAACTACTCACGCATCAGTCCGGAGGCGGGCATGGTGATGTAGAGCCCTCCGGTGATGATTCCCCTCTCCGGCAGGGTGCCGGAGGCGATCTCCAGAATCCCCCGAGATGGGATTGGCGGCGACGGCATCTCAGTAACTTTTCTCGTATCGTGGCTCTCGGTACTAGGGTTTTCGCGACGGAGAGATTATATAGGCGAAGGGGCAGAGTCGGGGGACGCTCGAGGGGCCCACCCCATAGGGCGGCGCGGCCAGGGGTGGGGCCGCGCCCCCCTAGGGTGTGGCCGCCTCGTCGCCCCTCTTCGTCTCCTCTTCGGACTTCTGGAAGGCTCCGTGGAAAATAAGACCGTGGGCTTTTGTTTCGTCCAATTCCGAGAATATTTCCTGTGTAGGATTTCTGAAACCAAAAACAGCAGAAAACAGAACTGGCGCTTCGGCATCTTGTTAATAGGTTAGTGCTGGAAAATGCATCAAAATGATGTAAAGTATATATAAAACATGTGAGTATGTCATATAACTAGCATGTAACATAAGAAATTATAGATACGTTTGAGACGTATCAGTGGATCAGCAAGCCAATAAGAAAAACCCAAAATGAGTGTCCTTATGATTGACACTAGTAGTTCTTTTGCATCTCATATGTTGCAAGGCAACATTCCTTTTGTTGAACAATGTATATCCATGGTTGTCAGTTGTACTAAAACTTATGGTGCTTTCTATGGCTGCATGCTTTTTACTGCTATATGCAATGATATGAATTCAAGTAATGAATTACCGTTGGCTTACTCTATGGTACATGCTACCTTGAGGTGTGGGATATATCTTATCTCATATCAAATATCCACAAACAATCAGTTTCCCTATGGATAAAAAAAGAACCTGGAAAATTTTGAATTGGAATATGAGGGGTATTAACCCTGAGAAGAAATGGCTGGCTCTTGCTAGTAAAATTGAGGAATCTGGTTGTGATATCATTTGCCTCCAAGATACAAAAGGAGAAAATTTCGACATGGACTACATCAAAAAATTATGTCATGTAAAGTTCAATGAATTTGAATTCATGCCTTCAATTGGTGCTTCTGGTGGTGCTATTATCATCTGAAATGGAGCTTTGTTTCATGGAATTCCAGATTTTCAAAATGATATCTCTATCTCTGCAAGTTGAATAGTAACTTGAAAAATGAGCCTTGGATGTTAATTAATATTTATGGGCCTTCTCAGGCAGATAAAATGGTAGTGTTCATTGATTGGTTCTCTAGTATTGATATGCATGATGAGATTGGATAATCATGGGATTTCAACCTCATCACAAAACCTTCTTATATAAACAAACCTAGTGGAGATGTCAATGATTTGTTATTGTTAAATGAAACTATTAGTCAGCTAGGTTTAATTGAATTACCCTTGAAAGGTAGAAAATATACATGGAGCAACATGCAGAAGGATCCCTTGTTGGAAAGATTGGACTGGTTTTTCACAGCATCTTCTTGTGCAATCCGACTTCTGATCATCTTCCCCGTGTCATTTCAATTGGCACCAAAATTCCAAGAGCACAAGTGACGAGGCGGCTCCTCGGCAATGCCCACCATGAGGGGCTTAGGGTTGACGGAAGGCGATGTTGGAGATTCCGGGAGGGAGAGAAGGCATGACGTACCCAGGTCCATGCCCCCGCAGTGCAGGATCGCTACGTCCTGCTAGCAATCTAGTATATGAATATATGTTTACAGGGGGGCGCCATAGGCGGTGTTGTATCTAGTCTAGTTCTAATATGCGGGTTGCGATGTCTAGGCGTATCGCGTCTATGTTTACTGTTTTTCTGAATCTGATCTAAGGGGCGCCCCTGCCTGGCTTTATATATCAACTAGGCTAGGGTTTACAAGATTCCTAGTAGAATACGTATTGGAGTCTTCTTTCTTGTAGTCCAAGTTGAAAATATGTGCGGGTCCAACTTATCGAGTCCTTGTGCTGGTCCATCTTCATAATCTGCAGTGGGTAGGGCAATGTCGGGTACCCGAAGGATAATGCCCACAACAGTAGCCCCCGAGTGTCTGGCTGAAGTGAAGCTTCTGGCAGGGACTAAAGTCGTCATCATCTGAATATCTTGATCATCCGAAGAATGTTGAATCTTGCGCTTGATGTAGAGTTGAAGTTATATTGTATCGGGTGCGCGAAGCGCTCCCGATGGTAGTAGCCCCCTAGTCTATGGAAGGGTGTTTGCAACCGTGCGTAGACTCAAGTTGTACTACTCGAAGAGTTTGATGTTGATGTCGACGTGTTCAAATTATTCCATCATCCGATACTTTTATCGGGTCTTCAAAAATGGTGCAAGCTTCGAGAGAAGCCGAAGAGCAGGATTGTTAGAACATTTGGGTCCGTTCTTCTTTATCGACGAGGCTTCCATATTTTTATCGGATGCACGGCCAGCACTCCCGATGGTAGTAGCCCCCTAGTCTATAGATGACTATGAAGTAGTCATGTATAGGGTGTAAATTGTTGAGTCGAAAATCATAGATTTCTTCGAGTTCCGAGAACATTTGGATGCTTTTGATGATGTCGATGATTTTCATGATGTCACAAAGGAATTGATGATTTTGATGATGTCACGGAAGAGTCGATGATCTTGATGATGTCCCAAAGGAGTCGATGATTTAGATGATGTCTCGGAGGAGTCGATGATTTTGATGATGTCACGGAGGAGTCGATGATTTTGATGATGTTATGGAGGATTCGATGATTGGTCCACGGCAACACCTGAACGTAGGGTGCACTGTAAGCCTGACGGACTCAAGGAGCCGTGTATTTTTGTAAATTTTCGGTAGAAAGACCCGAACATAGGGCGCACTGCAGGCCCAACGGACTCATTGCATCTTACTAAGTCGTGTACTTCTGTAAATCGTCGGCGGCAACACCCGAACATAGGGTGCACTGCAGACCCGACGGACTCATTGCATCTTACTGAGTCGTGTACTTCTATAAATCGTCAGCGGCAACACCCGAACATAGGGTGCACTTTAGACCCGACGGACTCATTGCATCTTACTGAGTCGTGTACTTCTGTAAATCGTCGACGGCAACACCCGTACATAGGGTGCACTACAGACCCGACGGACTCATTGCATCTTACTGAGTCGTGTACTTCTATAAATCATTGACAGCAATAGCTGAACACAGGGTGCATTCCAGACCCGATGGACTCATTGCATCTTACTGGGCCGTGGTTTTGTCTGTATGGTGGTCATCAACAAGGTGTGAGTGATCAGTTCACGTTGCAGACCCGATGGACCCGTAGTAATCGCAACATATCTTGTTGAATCGTACGCATGTGTTCTGAATTATGTCAGCATCAGCCCTGGAGTGAATCGAGGGAACCATGTGCACTATCGATTCCGTATCTCTTGGTACTCTATGTTTGATGTACCGGCGTGTGAATTTCTTGGTTTGTATCATTTTCATCAACTGCAGCGCTCACATGTTCCCTAAGGTTTTGACGAAAAATGATTTGTACTTTGTCATATTTTTGATGGTCCTTCGATTTGTTATCAATTGCAGCACTCGCATGTTCCCTGAGGCTTTGATGAAATCATTGATAGTATAAGGATTCTTCATGTTGTCTTAAATTCCAGCGCCCCCAATGGGAGTAAACACAATAGTCGAAGATATCCAGGAGCCCCCGAGTAATTCCAGCGCTCCCGAAAGCGTATCAGGTCAATATTATATAAGATAATATCCATTGAAGATTACTGTAGTTGAATCCACTGACCCGAAAATGTATCGGGTCAATATTTATATAGTCATAGAAGATAAATCCATTGATAACCATAGATGATGAAGCCACTGACCCGGGAGTGCATCGGGTCAATAGTTATATAGCCATAGAAGATAAATCCATTGATAACCATATATGATAAAGCCACTGACCCGGGAGTGCATCGGGTCAATTATTTATATAGACATAGAAGATAAATCCATTGAAGCCAGTGCGCCGAAGAAAATAAATCCATTGAGCCAGGGAAGATATATCTAGATCCGAAGAAGATAAATCCATCGGCTGCGGGCGAGGCCAATGTGGAAGCGGGTCGCTTGGTGGACGTAGTCGAAGTAATTCGCAGTCAAAAATAGTTGATGTGGCGGACGTAGTTGAAGTAATTGTCCGGCCAGAAATAATCGATGTGGGGGGCGCAGTTGAAGTAGTCGTCCGGCCAGAAATAATCGATGTGGCGGGCGCAGTCGAAGTAGTCGCGCGGCCAGAAATAGTTAATGTGGCGGACGTAGTTGAAGTAATCGCCCGGCTAGAAATAGTCGATGTGGCGGGCGCAGTTCAAGTAGTCGCGTGGCTAGAAATAGTTGATGTGGACGCGCGGCGCCTGGCCGGCGTGGTCGATGAAGAAGATGCAGTCGATGTCGGGCGCGATTGACCGAGAAGATTTAGTCGAAACTTTGTTTCAATCTGCAGTTATATTGTAGTCCACAAATTCGCTGCAAATAATATCACGAGACAAAAATATTTGACCAAATAAATTATGCAAGTAGTAATTAATTGAAAATATAGCACCTGATATTTTTGTATCGGATGTTCGTCGCTGATAAACTCGATGGCTTGATCCATTTAGGGAAGTAGCAGTCGATGAGGTGGACGTAGTTGAAGTATTCGCCCGACGCCTGGCCGGGAGTAATAGACGCGACGAAGTAGTTGATGTTGGCAGACGCGTACTCGCAGGTCGTGTAGCCAGAAGTAGTCGACATGATTTGGCGAAGCCGTGTATCCATATGGTACACACATATATCGTCGGGTACGAATCCTCACGATTTCTTCTTTGTGTACCTCTTTGCTTTTGCTTCTAATATTCCTCCTTGGAACTTTGCATTGTGGCCGATGCGTTGGATTGTCTTGGCTCGCTCCATTGAGATTGTCTCTCTCTTTTTTTACTCCCGTAAGGTACTTGTATTTGGATATTTTTCCTTTGTTTCCACAAAACGTAGACGGATCGCTAGGTTCTCGTCTCAGCCGGCCGACACGAATAAAATTTGTTCTCACACTTGATTTGGCTTCCTTCAGGTAGACAACTTGGCAGGCCGAAGGCAAAAACTGATTAGCGCGACTTGGGATCCAATTTTTGATGCATGGTGACGATGATATTGTTGTCGCTGTTTCTTGACGAACTTGGTCATGACGAAGAAGACAAGTAGACTAGATGCGATCTAGCTGTCGATGTAGGTGAGGGTTCCCACCCGGATAACAAAATCCAGTCGCTGTGTTTCCCACAAACGACACCAATTGACGAGGCGGCTCCTCAGCAATGCCCACCATGAGGGTCTTAGCGTTGACGGAAGGCGGCGATGGAGATTCCGGGAGCGATGTACCCAGTTGCACGTCCCCGCAGTGGAGGATCGCTAATGTCCTGCTAGCAATCCAGTATATGAATATATGTGGACAGGGCCGCCATAGGCGGAGTTGTATCTAGTCTAGTTCTAATCTGCGGGTTGCGATGTCTAGACGTATCGGCGTCTATATTTTCTATTTTTTTGAATCTGATCTAAGGGGTTGGCCTGCCTGGCTTTATATATCAACCAGGCTAGTGTTTACAAGAGTCCTAGTAGAATACGTATTGGAGTCTTTTTTCTTGTAGTCCAAGTTGATAATACATGTGGGTCCATCTTGTCGAGTCCTTGTGCTGATCCATCTTCATAATCTGCAGTGGGTAGGGCAATGTTGGATACCCGAAGGGTAATGCCCACAACAACAAGTGTTCACATTTGAGAATTATTGGTTGCAGCATAGTGACTTTAAAATTTTGGAAAATTATTGGCAGATTCATGTGGGTTACCTTGATAGTGCAAAAAGAATCAATGCCAGGCTCAAGAATATGAGAAGGGCTATTAAACTTTGGGCCAAAAGTCTCGTGATGCGCGTGAGACACACGTCCGTTGGGAACCCCAAGAGGAAGGTGTGATGCGTACAGCAGCAAGTTTTCCCTCAGTAAGAAACCAAGGTTATCGAACCAGTACAAGTCAAGGAACACGTGAAGGTTGTTGGTGGCGGAGTGTAGTGCGGTGCAACACCAGGGATTCTGGCGCCAACGTGGAAACTGCACAACACAATCAAAGTACTTTGCCCCAACGTAACAGTGAGGTTGTCAATCTCACCGGCTTGCTGTAAACAAAGGATTAGATTTATAGTGTGGATGATGATGTTTGTTTGCGAAGAATAGTAAAGAACAATTGCATTAGATTTTATTTTAGATGTAAAGAATGGACCGGGGTCCACAGTTCACTAGTGGTGTCTCTCCCATAAGATAAATAGCATGTTGGGTGAACAAATTACAGTTGGGCAATTGACAAATAAAGAAGGCATAACAATGCACATACATATATCATGATGAGTACTATGAGATTTAATCGGGGCATTACGACAAAGTACATAGACCGCTATCCGAAGCATGCATCTATGCCTAAAAAGTCCACCTTCAGGTTATCATCCGAACACCTTCCAGTATTAAGTTGCAAACAACAGACAATTGCATTAAGTATAGTGCGTAATGTAATCAACACAAATATCCTTAGACAAAGCATTTGATGTTTTATCCCTAGTGGCAATAGCACATCCACAACCTTAGAGGTTGCTGTCACTCCCCCAGATTCAATGGAGGCATGAACCCACTATCGAGCGTAAATACTCCCTCTTGGAGTCACAAGTATCAACTTGGCCAGAGCCTCTACTAGCAACAGAGAGCATGCAAGAACATAAACAACATATATGATAGATTGATAATCAACTTGACATAGTATTCAATATTCATCGGATCCCAACAAACACAACATGTAGCATTACAAATAGATGATCTTGATCATGATAGGCAGCTCACAAGATCTAACATGATAGCACAATGAGGAGAAGACAACCATCTAGCTACTGCTATGGACCCATAGTCCAGGGGTGGACTACTCACACATTGATCCGGAGGCGATCATGGCGATGAAGAGACCTCCGGGAGATGATTCCCCTCTCCGGCAGGGTGCCGGAGGCGATCTCGTGTATCCCCCGAGATGGGATTGGCGGCAGCGGCGTCTCTGGAAGGTTTTCCGTATCGTGGCTCTCGGTACTGGGGGTTTCGCGACGAATGCTTTAAGTAGGCGGAAGGGTAGGTTTAGGGGCGACACGAGGGACCCACACAACAGGGCCGCGCGGCCAGGACCTGGGCCGCGCCGCCCTAGTGTGGCGTCGCCTCGTGGCCCCACTTCGTATCTCCCTCGGTCTTCTGGAAGCTTCGTGGAAAAATAAGCCCCTGGGCATTGATTTCGTCCAATTCCGAGAATATTTCCTTACTAGGATTTCGAAACCAAAAACAGCAGAAAACAAGCAACTGGCTCTTCGGCATCTCGTCAATAGGTTAGTGCCGTAAAATGCATAAATATGACATATAATGTGTATAAAACATGTGAGTATCATCATAAAAGTAGCATGGAACATAAGAAATTATAGATACGTTTGAGACGTATCAAGCATCCCCAAGCTTAGTTCCTACTCGCCCTCGAGTAGGTAAACGATAACAAGGATAATTTCTGAAGTGACATGCTATCATAATCTTGATCAATACTATTGTAAAGCTTATGAGATGAATGCAGCGATTCGAAGCAATGATGAAGATAATGAGTAAACAAATGAATCATATAGCAAAGACTTTTCATGAATAATACTTTCAAGACAAGCATCATTAAGACTTGCATAAGAGTTACTCATAAAGCAATAAATTCTTAGTAGAAAGCTTTGAAGCAACACAAAGGAAGATATAAGTTTCAGCAATTGCTTTCAACTTCAACATATTTATCTCATGGATAATTGTCAACACAAAGCAATATAACAAGTGCAATAGGTAAACATGTAAGAATCAATGCACACAGTTGATATAAGTGTTTGCTTCTTAGATAGAAGGAAGTAGGTAAACTGACTCAACTATAAAGTAGAAGATAGGCCCTTCGCAGAGGGAAGCATGGATTACTATTTTTGTGCTAGAGCTTTTCATTTTCAAAACAAGAAACAATTTTGTCAACGGTAGTAATAAAGCATATGTGTTATGTATAAGACATCCTATAAGTTGCAAGCCTCATGCATAGTATACCAATAGTGCTCATAAGAGATTGAGGATTAATTGTAATAATGGACTCCTCTTTAATGCATAAGCATTCAACAACAGTTAATATTCTCATAAGAGATTGAGGATTAATTGTCCAAACTGAAACTTCCACCATGAATCATGGCTTTAGTTAGCGGCCCAATGTTTTTCTCTAACAATATGCATACTCAAACCATTTGATCATGAAAATCTCCCTTACTTCAGACAAGACGAACATACATAGCAACTCACATGAAATTCAACAAAATGTGTAATAGTTGATGGCGTCCCCAGAAACATGGTTACCGCTCAACAAGCAACTTATTAAGAAATAAGACACATAAGTACATAGTCTTCACCACAATAGTTTTTAAGGCTATTTTTCCCATGAGCTATATATTGCAAAGACAAAGAATAGAATTTGAAAGGTAGCACTCAAGTAATGTACTTTGGAATGGCAGAGAAATACCATGTAGTAGGTAGGTATGGTGGACACAAATGGCATGGTTTTTGGCTCAAGGATTTGGATGCACGAGAAGAATTCCTCTCAATACAAGGCTAGGCTAGCAAGGTTGTTTGAAGCAAACTCAAGTATAAAAGGTGCAACAAAGCTCACATATGAACATATTGTAAGTATTATAAGACTTTACATTGTCTCCTTGTTGTTCAAACAACTTAACCAGAAAATATCTAGACTCTAGAGAAACCAATCATGCAAACCAAATTTTAACAAGCTCTATGTAGTTCTTCATTAATGGGTGCAAAGTACATGATGCAAGAGCTTAAACATGATCTATATGAGCACAAAAATTGCCAAGTATCACATTATTCAAGACACTATACCATTTTACCACATGCAGCATTTTCTGTTTCCAACCATATAACAATGAACGAAGTAGTTCAACCTTCGCAATGAACATTAAGAATAAAGCTAAGAACACATGTGTTCATACGAAACAGCGGAGCGTGTCTCTCTCCCAAACAAGGAATGCTAGGATCCGATTTTATTCAAACAAAAACAAAAACAAAAACAAGAACAAAAACAAACAGACGCTCCAAGTAAAGCACATAAGATGTGACGGAATAAAAATATAGTTTCACTAGAGGTGACCTGATAAGTTGTCGATGAAGAAGGGATGCCTTGGGCATCCCCAAGCTTAGACACTTAGGTGTTCTTAAAATATGCAGGGATGAATCACAGGGGAATCCCCAAGCTTAGACTTTTCACTCTTCTTGATCATATTGTATCATCCTCCTCTCTTGACCCTTGAAAACTTCCTCCACACCAAACTCAAAACAATCTCATTAGAGGGTTAGTGCATAATTGAAAATTCATATATTCAGAGGTGACATAATCATTCTTAACAATTCTGGATATTGCACAAATCTACTGAAAGTTAATGGAACAAAGAAATCCATCAAACATAGCAAAACAAGCAATGCGAGATAAAAGGCAGAATCTGTCAAAACATAACAGTCCGTAAAGACGAATTTTTTAGAGGCACCAGACTTGCTCAGATGAAAATGACCAAATTGAATGAAAGTTGCGTACATATCTGTGGATCACGCACGTAAATTGGCAGATTTTTTAAAATTTTCTACAGACGGGGCGGCTCAATTTCGTGACAGCAAGAAATCTGTTCCTGCGCAGTAATCCAAATCTAGTATTGACTTTACTATCAAAGACTTTACTTGGCACAGCAATGCAATAAAATAAAGATAAGGAGAGGTTGCTACAGTAATAACAACTTCCAAGACTCAAATATAAAACAAAAGTGCAGAAGTAAAATAATGGGTTGTCTCCCATAAGCGCTTTTCTTTAACGTCTTTCAGCTAGGCGCGGAAAGTGTGAATCAAGTATTATCAAGAGATTGAGGATATATGTCCAAAACTGAAACTTCCACCATGAATCATGGCTTTAGTTAGGGGCCCAATGTTCTTCTCTAACAGTATGCATACTCAAACCATTTGATCATGAAAATCGCCCTTACTTCAGACAAGACGAACATGCATAGCAACTCACATGATATTCAACAAAGGTAAAAGAGTTGATGGCGTCCCAGAAACATGGTTACCTCTCAACAAGCAACTTATTAAGAAATAAGACACATAAGTACATATTCTTCACCACAATAGTTTTTAAGGCTACTTTCCCATGAGCTATGTATTGCAAAGACAAAGAATAGAATTTTAGAGGTAGCACTCAAGTAATGTACTTTGGAATGGCGGAGAAATACCATGTGGTAGGTAGGTATGGTGGACACAAATGGCATGGTTATTGGCTCAAGGATTTGGATGCACGAGAAGAATTCCTCTCAATACAAGGCTAGGCTAGCAAGGTTGTTTGAAGCAAACTCAAGTGTAAAAGGTGCAGCAAAGCTCACATATGAACATATTGTAACTATTATAATACTTTACATTGTCTCCTTGTTGTTCAAACACCTTAACCAGAAAATATCTAGACTCTAGAGATCAATCATGCAAACCAAATTTTAACAAGCTCTATGTAGTTCTTCATTAATGGGTACAAGGTACATGATGCAAGAGCTTATACATGATCTATATGAGCACAACAATTGCCAAGTATCACATTATTCAAGACATTATAACATTTACCACATGCGGCATTTTCCGTTCCCAACCATATAGCAATGAATGAAATAGTTCAAATTTCGCAATGAACATTAAAGATAAAGCTAAGAACATATGTGTTCATACGAAACAGCGGAGCGTGTCTCTCTCCCAAACAAAGAATGCTAGGATCCGATTTTATTCAAACAAAAACAAAAACAAAAACAAAAACAAAAACAAACAGACGCTCCAAGTAAAGCACATAAGATGTGACGGAATAAAAATATAGTTTCACTAGAGGTGACCTGATAAGTTGTCGATGAAGAAGGGATGCCTTGGGCATCCCCAAGCTTAGACACTTAGGTCTTCTTAAAATATGCAGGGATGAATCACATGGGCATCCCCAAGCTTAGACTTTTCACTCTTCTTGATCATATTGTATCATCCTCCTCTCTTGACCCTTGAAAACTTCCTCCACACCAAACTCAAAACAATCTCATTAGAGGGTTAGTGCATAATTGAAAATTCATATATTCAGAGGTGACATAATTATTCTTAACAATTCTGGATATTGCACAAATCTACTGAAAGTTAATGGAACAAAGAAATCCATCAAACATAGCAAAACAGGCAATGCGAGATAAAAGGCAGAATCTGTCAAAACATAACAGTCCGTAAAGACGAATTTTTTAGAGGCACCATACTTGCTCAGATGAAAATGCCCATATTGAATGAAAGTTGCGTACATATCTGTGGATCACGCACGTAAATTGGCAGATTTTTTTAAATTTTCTACGGACGGGGCGGCTCAATTTCGTGACAGCAAGAAATCTGTTCCTGCGCAGTAATCCAAATCTAGTATTGACTTTACTATCAAAGACTTTACTTGGCACATCAATGCAATAAAATAAAGATAAGGAGAGGTTGCTACAGTAATAACAACTTCCAAGACTCAAATATAAAACAAAAGTGCAGAAGTAAAATAATGGGTTGTCTCCCATAAGCGCTTTTCTTTAACGTCTTTCAGCTAGGCGCGGAAAGTGTGAATCAAGTATTATCAAGAGACAAAGCATTGACATTCTTACCGGGGGCGTTGCGCCTACCTTTCTTACTTTTATTCTTACTCTTTGGTTTAGGGAATATGTGCCCGCATCCAGGTATCGAGGAATTTAGAGTGCCTTTCCCCACATCTATGATTGCTCCCAAGAGTTTCAGCAGGGATCTTCCAAGTGTGATATGTCCCGTTCCTACACATTCAATAACGAGATAATCAGTGGATACCATTCTTCCCAGAAGGGTTGTGAACACTCCTTCAGCTATTCCTTTAGGAATTATAACAGAGTTATCAGTAAGAGTTATTCCTTCTCCACCTTCAGTAAGTCCCAAAGTGTCAGAGATTCATAAATACTTTCAGGCATAAGGCAGAATTCAGTCATAATATCACAACGGGCATTAATTTTTTTACCATCAATAGTAACTTTAATAGTAGGGTCCCACATTGAAGGTTCAGAGTTTATTGGAACATAATCAAAATGCTCACGAATCTGACTATACCCTTCTTTTAAGCAAGAAACATTTGTCTCAAAAGTGTTTAATCTATTATAAATGCTAACAAGGGATGGATCAAAATTATTAGCAGAGCTAGATGATGTAACCAATTTTTTTATGGCATTAAAAGCTTGATCCCCATCACAGTGAAGGAAATCTCCTCCCGCTACAGCATCCAAGGCATATCTATAGCGAAGAATAAGCCCAAAATAAAAGTTACTAAGAAGCAGACTTAGGGTCATTTTAGGTTCAGTTTTATTAGAAGAATCAAAAATTCTAGACCAAGCTTCTTTAAAACTCTCTTCACCACCTTGTTTAAAAGTGAAGATCGATTCCTCAGGTGATAGAGTATCAACTACAGGACTAGACATGATAATAAAATAAAGTAAATTCAAGTAACTAATTTTGTGTGTGTTTTCAATATGGAGAACAAGACAGTAAATAAAGTAAAGCTAGCAACTAATTTTTGTGTTTTTGATATAAGAGCAAACAAAGCAGTAAATAAAGTAAAGTAAAGCAAGACAAAAACAAAGTAAAGAGATTGGATGTGGGAGACACCCCTTGCAGCGTGTCTTGATCTCCCCGGCAACGGCGCCAGAAAATGTGCTTGATGCGCGTGAGACACACGTCCGTTGGGAACCACAAGAGGAAGGTGTGATGCGTACAGCAGCAAGTTTTCCCTCAGTAAGAAACCAAGGTTATCGAACCAGTAGGAGTCAAGGAACACGTGAAGGTTGTTGGTGGCGGAGTGTAGTGCGGCGCAACACCAGGGATTCCGGCGCCAACGTGGAACTTGCACAACACAATCAAAGTACTTTGTCCCAACGTAACAGTGAGGTTGTCAATCTCACCGGCTTGTCTGTAAACAAAGGATTAGATGTATAGTGTGGATGATGATGTTTGTTTGCGAAGAACAGTAAAGAACAATTGCAGTAGATTGTATTTCAGATGTAAAGAATGGACCGGGGTCCACAATTCACTAGTGGTGTCTCTCCCATAAGATAAATAGCATGTTGGGTGAACAAATTAACGTTGGGCAATTGACAAATAAAGAAGGCATAACAATGCACATACATATATGATGATGAGTACTATGAGATTTAATCAGGGAATTACGACAAAGTACATAGACCGCTATCCAGCATGCATCTATGCCTAAAAAGTCCACCTCCAGGTTATCATCCGAACCCCTTCCGAGTATTAAGTTGCAAACAACTGACAATTGCATTAAGTATGGTGCGTAATGTAATCAACACAAATATCCTTAGACAAAGCATCGATGTTTTATCCCTAGTGGCAACAGCACATCCACAACCTTAGAGGTTGCTGTCACTCCCCCAGATTCAATGGAGGCATGAACCCACTATCGAGCATAAATACTCCCTCTTGGAGTCCCTCTTGGAGTCACAAGTATCAACTTGGCCAGAGCCTCTACTAGCAACGGAGAGCATGCAAGAACATAAACAACATATATGATAGATTGATAATCAACTTGACATAGTATTCAATATTCATCGGATCCCAACAAACACAACATGTAGCATTACAAATAGATGATCTTGATCATGATAGGCAGCTCACAAGATCTAACATGATAGCACAATGAGGAGAAGACAACCATCTAGCTACTGTTATGGACCCATAGTCCAGGGGTGGACTACTCACACATCGATCCGGAGGCGATCATGGCGATGAAGAGACCTCCGGGAGATGATTACCCTCTCCGGTAGGGTGCCGGAGGCGATCTCCTGAATCCCCCGAGATGGGATTGGCGGCGGCGTCTCTGGAAGGTTTTCCGGATCGTGGCTCTCGGTACTGGGGGTTTCGTGACGAAGGCTTTAAGTAGGCGGAAGGGTAGGTTTAGGGGCGACACGAGGGATCCACACAACAGGGCCGCGTGGCTAGGACCTGGGCCGCGCCGCCCTAGTGTGGCGTCGCTTCGTGGCCCCACTTCGTATCTCCCTCGGTCTTCTGGAAGCTTCGTGGAAAAATAAGCCCCTGGGCGTTGATTTCGTCCAATTCCGAGAATATTTCCTTACTAGGATTTCTGAAACCAAAAACAACAGAAAACAGCAACTGGCTCTTCGACATCTCGTCAATAGGTTAGTGCCGGAAAATGCATAAATATGACATATAATGTGTATAAAACATGTGAGTATCATCATAAAAGTAGCATGGAACATAAGAAATTATAGATACGTTTGAGACGTATCATCTCGCATGCCTAAAAAAATGAATTTCACAAGTCAATTCTTTTATTGAAATGTTTGATAATTTTGAGGAGCTTAGAACCCTGTCTCTAGTGGAATGGAATATAAGGGATTTGCTTAAACAACATGTTATTATACTTCTTCAAAACCAAAAATCGTACTGGAAACAAAGAGGCAATATTAAATGGGTGAAGCTTGGATATGCAAGCACAAAGTTCTTTCACACAAAAGCAACTATTAACTATAGGCACAGTTACATTTGCAATGCTGAGAAATGATAGACTTGCTGAATTTAAAGATTATGATGGTAAAGATGCAATTCTTTGGAATGCTTTTAAGGAGAGAATGGGGAAACTAACAGGCCTGACATGCAGTTTAATCTTGATGATATGATGGGTGAATGGACATAGGCGCAACTAGAGGGGGTGGATAGGAGCTATGTCAATTTTTATCCTTTTTCAGTTTTAGGCGTATGGGAAGTAAAGGTGATAGATTTCTCCTAGTATGGTGGTCCTACTATGATGCAATGCATGGAAACATGATCAAGTAACAAGCAAGTGATGTGGAAGTGAAACAATCGGACGGGCGGTAGTGGAGACGAGACGCGATGTGTTTACCGCAGTTCCTCCCACAAAAGGGAGTACATTTGCGTTGAGGAGGTGTGGACCACAAAGGTTCCAACAGCCACGAAGGATTCACCTTGTTCCTCGTGAAAACCCCACAAAGGTGTCTTCACCTCTCCACTATCAAGAGCGGTCGAGGCGGCGGTTCCTTCACACAAGGTTGGGGCAAGCTCCACAACAGCCGGAGGCTCCCAACACCCTATGGGACTAGCACAACACCAAGCTAGTATCCGTAGGGGCTCATCTTCAAGAGATCTCACAAAGGAGCCCTAGGTTACAAGATCCACAATGTACTAGGTGGGATTGGTGAATTCTTTCTAGGTGGAAGTGTAGATCGGGACCTTCTCCTGCACTCCTTGAAATATGGGCTGGATTGATTGGATGGGGAGAGTATCCTTTAGGTTCGAGCTCAATAACAATGGAGGAGAGAGAGTGAAAATATGCTTGGGCGAGCTGGGGAATAAGACCATGGCCCTTTATATATGGGCGTTCAAAAACCAACCGTTCCATAGTTCCCGCATGACCGGTACTACCGCTCAGGTGTGCGGTACTACCACTCCCATGTGACCATTGCTACTCAAATTGAGGCTCATCCCGCATGACCGGTACTACCGGTCACGGTACCGCTTGAGGTACCATCCATGGTAATTTGGTACTGGATCCAAGGCGGTACCGAAATGGTACTTCCACATGTGGGATTCTTCTGAGAGGTACTAGACCGGTACCATGACCAGTACTACCGCGATTCACTCAAAGAGTGACTCAAGCAATGGTTCCGGTCGAGGTACCTCTTAGGTACCGGTCAGAATCCAGTAGCTTCGGCCACTAAGAGCGGTATCGCCAGCGGTACTGCTAGCGGTAGTACCCGTTCCGCGGGGAACCGGTAGTGCCGTCACTGCAGTTCCGGCTAACGTGTACCTAGTGCCGAAGGCGGTAGCGGTACTAGTGCTCTCATCACCGATACTACCATTCGTACAAAGATAGCATGTTTTCCACGGCTATTCACAACCTCTCCAACTGTTGCCTCGCGACACACACACAAATAACTGAAAAGCCTATCAACTATGCCTAGCTATGATCTTGGTCTTCTGATCTTGACTGGGTCAAGAGAACACCGTGTACCTACATACATTTCAATAACTATGCACATGGTAAAGTTATATTCTAGTGTTGTGATCAAACACACAAAACCACTAGGAAGACTTTGCTCTTTCAATGGGAAATAAAATTGGGCATGAATTGAGCATCGAGATGGAGGCTCCTTTTACAGAAAGAAATTGATGATGTGGTCAAAAATCTACCACTTGACAAATCTCTTGGACCAGATGCTTTTAATAATGAAATCATCAAGAATTGTTTCTCTATCATTGGAGGAGATGTAAATTTCATGATTAGAGATTTCTATGAAGGTAAAATTTCTCTAGAAAGCATCAATGATTCTCACATCACTTTAATCCCCAAAATTGAGAATCCTTGTCATCTTGGTGATTTCAGACCAATATCCCTTCTGAATAGTATGCTCAAAATTATCACTAAAATCTTGGCAAACATGCTACAGAGGATTATTCTTTAGATTGTTCATAAAAACCAATATGGCTTCCTAAAAAAAGATCAATTCAAGATTTTTTGGGTTGGTCTTTTGAATATTTGTACCAATGCCACAAATTAAAAGAAGAGATTTTAGTGCTAAAACTAGACTTTGAGAAAGCATTTGACAAAATTGATCATAACACAATATTGGCAATCCTAAGAGCAAAAGGGTCTGGAGATAAATTGATCAAATGGATTGAGATAATTATTTCCTCGGGTACTTCTTCTGTGTTGCTAAATGGTTTCACTGGCAAGAAATTTTACTGCAGAAGAAGAGTGAGACAGGGAGATCCCGTTTCACCATTGTTGTTTGTTCTTGTAGCAGATCTCTTACAGTCAGTCTTGAATAGAGTAATGACTCAAGGTCTCCTATCAAAACCAATTCCATCCCATTGTAATTAATTTCCAATCATTCAGTATGTTGATGATACGCTTGTGGTCTTAAAAGCTGATTATCAACAGATGATTTGTCTCAAGGCAATGTTAAACACTTTTGCTGATTCAACTGGGCTAAGAGTTAACTATCATAAGTCAAACATGCACCGAATAAACCTCCATGATGAAAGATTAAGACATTTCTATGACACTTTAAACTGCCAAGCTGGAAGTTTTCCTTTTACTTACCTGGGGTTGCCTCTTGGGTTAACTAAGCCATCTCTGGAACACTTCTTATCCACGGTATCAAGAGTCCAAAAAGGTTATGTGGCATTGCTGATTTCCTCAATTATGGTGGCAAACTACAGCTCGTTAAATCTGTTCTGGCCTCTCTTCCTATCTTCTTCATGTGTTGCCTGGATGTGCCAATAACCATCAAAGACCAAGTGATAAAATATATGAGACACTGCCCGTGGAGAAATAAAAACAATGATGTTCAAGCAAGAGGAAATGCTTTGGTAGCATGGTACAAAATTTGCAGACCAAAAGACCAAGGAAGTTTAGGGGTTTTGAATTTGGAGGTGCAAAACAAGGCCTTGTTACTAAAGAGTCTTCATAAATTCTATAATAACCTAGACATCCCATGGGTTAATTTGGTTAAGGACACCTATTATAATAATGGAAAAATTCCTGGTGATTCTATTGAAGGATCTTTCTGGTGGAGGGCTCATCTCAAGTTAATTGATAATTACAAGGAAATGGTCAGATGTAATTTTGGAAATGGACAAACTGCTTTTTTGGACTGATCTTTGACATGATTCTTCTTTACACAACCAACTATCACACCTTGCTTCCTATGCAAAGAGGAATGATCAAATAGTCCATCAAGTGGTTCATATGGAGATTTTGGAAGACCTTTTTCACCTACCTCTCTCATAGGCAGCTTTTCAAGAATTCCAAATGCTTGAGGATTGATACGTCGCAAACGTATCTATAATTTTTGATGTGCCATGCTTGTTTTACACCAATTGTTATATGTTTTGTTTACACTTCGTTGCACTTTTATGTATTTTTCGGAACTAACCTATTGAAAAGATGCCACAGTGCCAGCTCCCTATTTTCTGCTGTTTTGTATTTCAGAAAAGTTGTACAGGAAATATTCTCGGAATTGGACGAAACAAAAGCCAAAGTTCCTATATTTCCCGGAGCGGAGATAGAGTCCAGAGAAGAGACGGAGGAGGGCCACAGGGTGGCCAGACCATGCCTAGGCGTGGCCTGGCCCTGGCCCATACATAGGGGTGGTCTAGGGCCACCAGGCCTCCACCGAGTTCGCCCTTCCGCCTATATAAATCTCCCGACGCAAAAACCCTAAATCAACAAGCCTCCATCCACGAAAAGTTCCGTCGCAGCCGCCATCGTCCAGACAAGTTTCAGGGGACATAAGTCTCTGTTCGGGCACCCTGCCGGGACGGGGAATTGCCCCCGGAGCCATCTCCATCGACTCCACCACACTCTCCATCGCCGTTGTTGAATCCAACGATGAGGAGTGAGTAGTTCTCCCCTGAGGCTGAGGGTCTACCGGTAGGTATGTGGTTTATCTCTCTCTCCCATGATATGATCTTTATGTGATCATGAGCTTTGTAATCTAGATGTCGTTATGCTATTGAACTGGATTTTACTTATGTGATCTCCGAAAACTCCTTGTCCCACGTGTGTAAAGGTGACAATGTGCACCGTGTGGGTCTCTTAGGCTATATTTCACAGAATACTTGTTCATTGAATTATGATTTGAGTTGGATGTCTCTATGAAATTGTGGTGTGTTAGTACCTCCTATGAATGCTCAAAGTGACAGCATGGGGTGTTCATTAGTACTTGGGAATACATCTTTAAGGTTTGCTTTTGCAGCCCTACGAAATGAATTAGTGTTTGTTATCCAACGAGAGAGTAGTTCAGAGTAGCATAGTGAAGTGCTTATATTTATATTCATTTATGATATCATTGTCGAGAGTGACCACTAGTGAAAGTATGATCCCTAGGCCTTGTTTCCAAACATCGAATAACCATTTATTTACTATTTTACTACATGCTTACTTGCTGCTATATTTATTTCAGATTGTTATTACCAATCATATTCATCCATATTTATTTCAGATTATTATTACCAATCATATACATCTGACAAGTGTATTGGGTGTGTTGGGGACACAAGAGACTTCTTGTATCGTAATTGCAGGGTTGCTTGAGAGGGATATCTTTGACCTCTACCTCCCTGAGTTCGATAAACCTTGGGTGATCCACTTAAGGAAAACTTGATTCTGTTATACAAACCTCTACACTGTCTACAAGAATAGAAGCGTGCGTAGACATTAAGCTCTTTTCTGACGCCGTTGCCGGGGAGGTAAGGTAAAAGGTACTCACATTCTCTGGCTTCTAAGTTTTCTAGTTGCTGGTGAGTACTCGAAGTTATTTCCTTTAGATTCTGCAATTATATCTTTTTGTTTCTTGTTTTTATTTTCACTATTTAGGCTTAATGGAAAACAACAATAAAATTAGAGAGCTTTATAGTATTTATAATAAGTTAGGAGATGAGGTGTTTGAAGAGAAAATTAAAGAAACATATGCAACTTTATTTGCATGCTAGTAGCAATGTTATTAGTATGAATTCTTTGAACACCATTAGTGCTAATGCTATGGAAAAGACTAAGCTTGGGGAAGTTGGTTCTGATGAGTATAATATTTCTAGTCCCCCAAGCATGGAGGAGGAAATTTACTTTGATGATACTATGCCTCCAATATATGATGATTACAATGATGATTATGTTATTTTTAGTCCACCTACTATTGAGGAGAAAAGTAATTATGATTACAATATGCCTCCCATATTTGATGATTATGGTGATGAGGATAATAATAATAGCTATTTTGTTGAATTTGCTCCCACTACAGTTAATAAGAATGACTATGCTTATGTGGGGAGTAATAATTTTATGCATGTGGCTCATGATAAGAATGTTTAATGTGATAGTTGTATTATTGAGTTTATTCAGGATGCTGCTGAAAGTTATTATGAGAGAGGAAAATATGTTTGTAGAAGTTTTCATGTCACTAAAACACCTCTCTCCATGCGGAAAATTTTGAAGTTGTGCTTGTTTTGCTTTCCTATGCTTGTTACTATGTGCTTCTTTGATTTATTTTCTTACAAGATTCCTATGCATAGGAAGTGGTTTAGACTTAAATGTGTTTCATATTTGCTCCTTGATGCTCTCTTTTACTTCAATTCATATTTCTTATGTGAGCATCTTCTCGAAGTACTGCGCCTAGCTGAAAGACGTTAAAGAAAAGGGCTTATGGAAGACAACCCATCTTTATTTTGTATATTTTTTCTTTTATTGAGTCTTGTAATTTGTTTCCTCTGTAACAACCTCTCTTTATCATTTTTATTTCGTGTTTGTTCCAAGAATAGCCTCTAATAGGATTACAGTAAGATTTGGAGAAGTTGCTATCCAGAAACATATTCTGTGCTGTTACCGTAAAAACTCGTATAAATAGCCCGAGCGGAATTTTCAGCTGTCATTTTTTATGCATACCCCAGGGTATTATCTCATTTTCGTTAGTTGAGCACTTTTCGAGATGAGCAACAGAGGATTTTCAAAAAAAAATCGATCTTTACCTGATGTTCTGTTTTGAAAGAATTCTACACTATTTGCATTTGCCTCTTAAATATCTTTCTTTTTGAGTTCTTTTGATCAAAGAGAATTTTGAAGAGTTGCTATAGTAGGTAGTGCTTTAATAGAGCTTTACTAACTAATTTCCTCATGAAAAAATTTAATTTGGAAGAGGAATAAAAACATGATGAATATACTTGGAATAGCAGTGATGCTAGTAGGTAGATATGGTGGACACAATTGGCAAACTTGGTTTTTAGTGGTTGGATGCACGATTAGAGCTCATACTCAGTACATGTGAAGGCTAGCAAAATACTGGGAGCAATCAACTAAGAGAGCAATAATGGCCGTAATCATGCATAGCGACAAAACATTATTAATTAAAACATAAAGTGATATTATAAGTCAAAAAACTAAATGACCATAAAGTCTTTAGGTGACTGGTTTGTAGTCATTACATGGTGTAAGCATGTGCCAAGCCGACCCAATAACAACATCATAGGAGAATACCACAATATTATGCTTTTGTATGATGGAAACAACACATGATTCTTTCAGTGGCGCATTAAGCACTCTCAGATATTTGAGGCAAGTCATGCTACAACAATAATTACTAAGCATATGATTAAAATAACATCTAACATGACATGCCAAAGTCTATGCCACAATCTAAACATGCTCCCTTTTGCATCACTATAAGCATGAAACATTTTACTCGTCTCCAACACCAATCAATTTATTTGAAACAACTCTCATAGATAATAATCAATAAATACCAGAGAGCTAATCGCACCCAACTAAAGAAAACCAACAAACTCTGAACAAAATACGAGTGGAAAACCAGAGCTAAACGCAACACTAGCAAAAGAGAACAATCGCACAACAATATAAGTGAAAACTAGAGTGTTCTATGCAATAAAAACGGAGCGTGTCTCTCTCCAAAAAAATATGTTGGGGTCCAACCATATTCTACAGCAAACAAAAAAAGAAAACTAAAAACAAAAATAAAAACACTCCAAGAAAAACACATATCATATGAAGCAATAAAAATATAGTGTCTTGAAAGATGACCTAATATTTTGTTGATGAAAGACATCCCCAAGCTTTGACGCTTGTAACTCTTGGATATTTATTGGGGTGAAATGGGGATACCAAAGTTTGAGCTTTTGTACACCCTTCATCTCATCACATCATTCTTCTCTCCCTACACTTGAAAACTTCCTTCATACAAAATTTCACACAATTCATTATTAGCGGCATTAGTACAATCAAAATAAACAAATCCACTTGGGTTTAGTTATAACATATATCAAACATCTATTAAAGCATTATCTACTGTAGCAATTTTTTGAAAATCTCTTTCTCTCAAAAGAACTCAAAAAATAAGAAAAAGATCAAGAGGCAAATGCAAATGATGATAGAAATCTATCAAAGCAGAACAACATGTAAAGATCGATTTTTTCAAAAATCCTATTTTGCTCAAATAGAAAAGTACAAAGCTAACGAAAGTTAGATAATAACCCGGGGCATACGCTCAAAAATTGGCAGCTCATAATTACATTTTAGCTGGGAATACAAATTTTTATGGTGACAACACATAATCTGTTTCAGGACGACAACTTTCCCAAATCTTACTTTCTTCCTATTAGAGGCTATTCTTAGCACAAAAACGAAATAAAAATAACAAGGAGAGGTTATTACAGAGGTAATAACTTCCAAGACTCAACAAAAGAAAAATTACAGAAATAAAACATGGGTTGTCTCCCATAATCGCTTTTCTTTAGTGCCTTTTAGCTAGGCTTGATAGTTTTAATGATGCTCTTATGAAAATAGAAAATGAAGCAAACGGAGTATCAAGAAGAAAATTCAAAACACATTTAAGTCTAACCCACTTCCTATGCATAGGAATCTTGTACAAAAATAAATTCACAAAGAACAAAGTGACAAGCATAGGAAGATAAAACAAGATTAACTTCAAACTTTTCAGTATATAGATAGGTGTTTTAGTACCATGAAAACTTGTACAACCATATTTTCCTCTCTCATAGTAATTTTCAGTAGCATCATGAATAAACTCAACAATATAACTATCACATAAAGCATGCTTTTCATGATCTACAAACACATAATTTTTATCAAGCTCAAAAATAGTGGGATTAAAACATTCAAACTTACTTTTAACAATTTTATAACAAGATGATTGATCATTTTCAAGAGGTATGGGGCTCCAAGAAAAAGTCAAGACCCCCCAATCCCATTTTCAATAGTAGTTCAATTAATATTATAAACCAATATAGGACCATCATCTAGAGCTTTATCATAAACATTTTCTAAACAAAACTCTTTAGTACCATGCATTTCTAAGTTAGGCACAAATAAAGGATTATCATAAGATTTATCAAAATAGTATGGATTATCATAGATAACAGGAGCATAATTATTATCACATGTTTTCATCATAGTAAATATTTCAAGAGAATCCACAGGAACATAACATTCATCCTCCTTTGGTAAGCATGGGGACAATCAAATAGTGTAAGAGATAAAGAGTTACTCTCATTAGTAGGTAGGCATGGGTAGCTAATCCATTCGTCCTCCTTTTGTTCATCACTATCCTCCTCTTTATCATCTAATGAGCTTCCAGGTTAAACAATTTCTTCTTCCACAGGTTCCTGCAAATCATGGATACACTCATGTGCATGACCGAGTCTCTCTTTATAATCAATGATATAACAATTATTGCTGAAATTTTCTATGCAATAATCAAGGATAGAAGAGACCATATCTTTAAGTTTATTACAGGCAACACATGTTTCATAATTTTTTGACATGAAGGATTCTATTTCAGAAGCTCCCATAAATAAAAAAAATTGTTCAACTTCTTCAAATCCAAGATGAATATAGTTATTCCAATGATAGTTCTGTTGCCTGCCAAAACTCACCGGCGAGCAGTGGTTAAGCAACACGAAGAGCCGGGAGGCTCCCAAGGCCGCTTAGTGGACCCTGGCACCTCGCGTCGTCCCGCAAGTTTCCTGCACACGTCCTGGCGGTTGCAAGGGCGTGCCACCTGACCTAGACCCGATCAGGAAGGTGTTAGATTGCTTCGATTGTTCCTGCATGGTAGACACGTAAACATTAAATACAAGCCCTATCGGCTCTCAGGTTGCCCTGTGGATCGGCTCAAAGAGCCGATCGCCCCATGGTTCACGCTGGATTTGCAATGACATGGGGATCTCGCTTGATCAACACAAAGCTAAACCAATCTACGACAGTTTAGGGTTTTCACCGCATAACCGGAACATCCTACGCGTAGTTGGGCCTAGCAGATACGAAAGATGATGCAAACTATCCCTAGAAGAGGCCTAAAAACCAACATTACGTCAATTCCCGGAACATCCCTTCTAGGAACGGTAAACAGCACCTAGCGCACTACCGGATCCTCCAACCCCAGCATAGGGCCTAATCATGCAGATATTAAACTAATCCTTGAAGAACAAGGAGCAACTATAACAGATCGGATCTACTAAGTACCGAACAAGCAAGATGCTTCCCTTACGCCCAGATAGGCGTAAGGGCAGCTAGGTGTCAAGGGACGGCATTGCTAAGCAGATATGCGCAAGAAAAGCATCAATGCAAGCCCCAAAACACCTAAGATAGGTAGTGCTACTCGCCATCAACAACGCTTCAGCACGAGTAGCACAAGGTAGACGAATAAACGTGTACTGCCTAGATCGCAAGATGCGATCTAGGCGACATGATGCTTACCGGAAGGAAACCCTCGAAGAAGGGGTGGCGATGCGCCTGGTTTGTGTTTGTTGAACGATGATTGTTGTTTATTTCATAAACCCTAGATACATATTTATAGTCCGGGGGACTTTCTAATTCGAGCGTGCACCGAACCGTGCACGGGTTAAACTCTAACTTCTAAACTAAGATGCGATCTACTATAATACAGATACACGGGCAATTTAGCCCAAATTCTCCGTGTAAGGCCGCTTCAAAGATGCTTCACGTGTAATCTTCTAAGCCCATCTCCCTTACGGCCTATCTCCTGATTTGGCCAAAATCTGGTGATAACACATGCCCCCCTGGTTTTGGTAATGATAATTTCAAAACCACCCTGTTTTCCTTCGAAGGGTCATGTCGTGGCAGAGCAGAACCGTCGCAGTATTTTTCATCATGACGACTTGCCTTCCCAACTTCTCTGCACGATTTGACAGTTTTGGCACCACGCCCTCGAGAACTGCTCGAACATTAAATCTTCACTCCATCTCCTTTTATTTAACCGCATCGAACAGTTCTCCTCTTCATCCCCTTCGCATTAGCACTCCAAAAGCCCTCCTCTGCAACCATGTCTTCTTCTTCTTCCGCCTCATCGGGTCTTTCCATCGCGTCCTCCTCCTCCCGCGAGCCGACGCCGGAGTGGAACCCGGTGGAGGCCCACGCGGCCAACATCCACCGCGCCATCGAAGCCGGGGATGAGCCGAGTCACGACTTCTCCATCTGGTCCGAGGACGACAAGTCCTCGACCGATGGGGAAAGCGACCTCCGCTTCCTAGCCGACGGGGAGACGGAGGAGGAGAGCGATGACGATCGCCTCTCCTGCGATGACTTCACCTTCTCCGAGGAGGAGGAGGAGGAGGAGGAAGAGGAGGAGGAGGAGGAGGAGGAGGAGGAGGAGGAGGAGGAAGAGGAGGAGGAGGAGGAGGAGGAGGAGGACGACGACACCTCCTCCGACGAACCGCCGGCCAAGCGCTTCTGCCCCTGGCCCGGGAACCTCAGCGACTTCGACAGCGACGATGACGACACTGACGAGGAGGACGAGGACAACGAGGGTCCTGCCGGCGGCCGCTACAGCAGCGACGACGAGCCGGCCGGGAGCAGCGCCGACAGCGGCGACGACGACGACGATGACGAGGGCAGCAACGGCCCCTAAATAGGATCTTTAGCATAGGGCTAGTAGTAGATGGGGCAATGTATCCCCTAGTAATTCCTTTTGAGATCAATCGGCTCCTTATGTAAGAAATCTCGTTTCCCAATGAAGAATTTCCCCAATTTGATTTTGCCGATTTCTTTCATGCTAATACCCAATGAGCCGATGGCAACGCATCGGTCCCTCATAATCTGCCCTTCATCTTTTCGACTAAGGAGTGACCGTAAACTTGGTCAATGTCCCATAAGCCGATGTTAACGCATCAGTCCTTCATTTCTTCGACCGATGCCCTTGAGTTCTGGTGGACAATGTGGAAGACCAACGCCTTCAAGAGAGCCCCAGAACCGATGCTGAAACGACTTGACGCTGAAGCCGATACTTCTGGAGAACAGATGTCACTTGCTCGCGAATCTCCTCAGTGATATTCTTTAACCCTGCTCAATCCCTTTGAAGAAGATTATGTCAGAGGGCCAGCCGATGAAATCTCAATCGGCTTCTTTAAGAACAGAATATCTACGCAGTCAGTTGCCCCCCGAGCCTCAAGCAAGGCGAGAACAGCAGTGAGCCAACCAAATGTGCCACCATCGGCTTCTAAGTCATAATGTAGAGCCAGCCGATTTCAACAAAATCGGCTCCTCAGAGCAGAGAACCTTCAGTGTGAGCTGCCCCCCGAGCTTCTCCAGTTCAATTCTTGCGTCTTGCTGATCAGATCGGCTCCTCACCTTTGGCAGATTGATGCAACCCACCCTTAACCTGATTTGCACGCTTATACTGGCACTGCTGAACTCGAAGGTTTGCAGAAGGAGTTGGAGGCCTTGAGAAGGAATTCGTCCAGTAGAGCCTCTCCTTGTAACTCGCCAACTGCTTCATTGAGCCTCTGCTTATAACAGTTTGTTCCTCTTGAGTCGATGGCCATGCATCGGCTTTCTATCCTTAAGTCGATGTCTGCGCATCGGCTGTGCTTAAATTTTTTTGAATTTTTTACGGCCAATTTATGTATCGGCCCCCATACTTCAATACCCATCATCATCAAAGAATATATCTTGGGCTGCTGGGCATTTGAAAGCCACTTCAAACTTCATATCCTCGTGTTTTATCCACCTAGGTGCCCCCCGAGCCGATTCTTTCAAGTAATTGAGGGTATCGGCTCTTCAGGCCTTCCTGTTAGATCAATGCTGAACCCAGGCAGAATGTATGGTGAGGATAATTTTGGCCGATTGCTAGAAACGGCCTCCTTCTTCATGTGCAATGCTTAGTGAAGCTTTACCATGTCTTGATTTCTTACTGTAGCTACGTGGCATGCTTGAGATGAGATTTCTGCTTTCCATTTTTTTTGGGGCCGATCGCAGGGATCGGCCTCGCCACGTACGTCCATTGTCTTGGACCTTGCTACTCTGTCAGGATCATGGACACTATGTTTGTATCAGCCGATGCCTCTGCATTGGCTTTTGTCTGTTTAGGGCGCCACACTTTCTTCGGCGGGCGCGCCTCTGTCTCCAATGTTTGCTGAATTTTCACGGCCAGATCGGGCCGAGCTTTCCTCAACGTGTGCGGTGCATCGTGCCTCGGCTTCCTCCAGGTTTCGTAGCCGCTGCACCCTACGCTTCTGAGAATGGCTGAGTCCATCAGGGCACCACCTTGGCCGGTGATACCTATCTCCTTCACCATCTGACTCCTCAAAGTCTTCTTCTTGAGATGACTCAGCTCGCTTGTTCGGAGGTGGGAGAGGCCCTAGACGCTTGAACACTGAAACCTCGTTTGTCCTCTTCCTTTGCTGTTTGCATTCTGGGCAATTCTCGATTGTTGGCAATCGGCTCATTCCTGAGTCCCAACACTGTTTAAAGAAAGGACAGTTCCAATGCCTATCCATGTCATCTTGCTCCCTTGACCTCCCTCTAGCGTGAAGCTCGTACCCGTTGTTGTTTCTATCACGTCGACGATACCTCCTGACCTCTTCATCAGACCGACGATATCTCTCATCATCTACGTCGTGGCGCCGACGTCGGTCATACTGCTATCCATATTTGTTAAGGAGATGCGCGGAGAGTGAACGTTGATACCGCACGCTTCTCACTTCCTCCTCGGTCAGGTACCGTCTATCATCATCATGGGGCCGGTCGCGTGGATCGGCCTCCTCTTTACCCTTGCCATGGGAGTGGCTGCTCTCTGCTTTTTCTTTGCTATGGCGATTCACAAGTCCTGCCATGTTGACATCAAAAGAGAACTCTGGCTTGCGCCCTATGGAGTGGCTAAGATCCACCATGTTGACGCCAGGGAATGGACGTGTGTCAACCTGCATAGCAAACTGTCCGAAAGTTAATCGGCCTGATTCTATCGCCATTTGAATCTGTGCGTGCAATACTTTGCAGTCGTTGGTGGCGTGAGTGAACGTGTGATGCCATTTGCAGTATGGTCTACCGTTCATCTCTTGTGACGTAGGGATCTTGTGGCCTTCGGGTAACTTCAACTGTTTCTCCTTCAGCAGCAAATCAAAAATCTGCTCAGCTTTGCTCAAGTCAAAGTCAAACCCTCTTGGCGGCCCTGGTTGATTCACCTATTTGCAGGACACAGGTACTGCCGGCCGAGCCCATTCAGCCACCGCGACTTCCTGATCTTCGGAAGGATCTTCATCCGCCTCAGCATCGACCAGGCCTATCGTGCGCTTGTACTTGTCTTGGTACAGTTCTGGGTGGCGCTGTTCATACAACGTTAGTCTCTGGACCATGTGCGCCAACGAATTGTACTCCACTTGGAACGTCAGATCCTTTAGTGGCGCTGCGAGGCCTGCCACGGCCAGCTCGACTGCTTCTTTCTCACACAACTAAACCGAATAACATCGGTTCTTGACAGTTCTGAAACGTTGAATGTATTCAGACACTGTCTCTCCTCGCCTTTGCCGAACTCCGGGTCGGATCGGCAATGCCAGCTTCGTAGCTTCCGAATGATATTGTGTGTGAAACTGCTCTTCCAGTTGCTTCCATGATCGAACTGAATTTGGCTGCAACGAGGTGTACCACCCAAAATCTGGACCGGTGAGAGATTGCGCGAAAAACCTCACACGCAACTGATCCGATGCTGAAACCATGCCTAGTTGGGCCAAGTATCGGCTCACATGCTCGATGGAGCTAGATCCTTTGATCCACTGAATTTTGTGAAGTCAGGGAGCCGATACTTAGGTGGCAGCGGGATCAGGTCAAACTCGTTGGGGTACGGCTTGGAGTAGCCGATTATTTTCTTCTTCGGCAGGATGCCGAACTGGTCTCTCAGGACTGCACTGATCTGATCCACGGTGGAAGCTGTAGCAGTTGAGCTTTCAGGACTTGGTGTAGTGGCGTATTTAGCTAGCCACGCTTGTTTCTCAGCGTCTGCTCCCAAACCCCCTGCTGCAGCCATCCCTCCTGCCGTAACAATTGCTCCTGCTCCGGCAATCCCTCCTATTGGAATCTGGATCGCTTGCGTCCAGTTGTTGCAGTCCGGCACGTATGTGCACACGTATCCATGTGGGATCTCCTTGGGCGGCTCATATAGGAATTGACAGTCTCCAGGATCACCTCCAACCTTGTAGACAACGTATGCCGGTGAACCTTGTTGTTGTGGAGCTGCCATCGCGTACGGCAATGGTGGCCTAGTGTGGAGTTGCATCTCTCCCTGGTGAGTCCCTAGCACAGGTCCTGAGGGGGAGTACTGATGCTTCATGATTTCTTGGACCACATGAAGCGCGACGCGCTCCAAAGTATTCACCAGGCTCTCGGAATGCCGATGCAGCGAATGAGCCACAACGTAGTTCATTTCCTGCAGCAGGGCCCTGGTACGTTCCTCCGAAGGGAGAGACAGATCCATACCGTCAAAAACGCCTTGGGGATTGAATCCTTTAAACCTGATGCCGTGCGACCGGGTCTTCTCAAAGGAGCCGATGAGTTCGGCTTCACAGATGGCCTTCAGCTCATCGTATTTCTTCTTGTGCTCCGCAGGGAGATCCTCGTACTTGATCGGTTCGTCTCGCCATCTTGGACGCAGGTGTTGACGTGGATGTTGTCGAAGATTGTCCCACCGGGCGTGCCGTAATGTGTTGCTCGCCAAAACTCACCGGCGAGCGGTGGTTAAGCAACACGAAGAGCCGGGAGGCTCCCAAGGCCGCTTAGTGGACCCCGGCACCTCGCGTCGTCCCGCAAGTTTCTCGCACACGTCCCGGCGGTTGCAAGGGCGTGCCACCTGACCTAGACCCGATCGGGAAGGTGTTAGATTGCTTCGATTGTTCCTCGCATGGTAGACACGTAAACATTAAATACGAGCCCTATCGGCTCTCAAGGTTGTCCCGTGGATCGGCTCAAAGAGCCGATCGCCCCATGGTTCTACGCTGGATTTGCAATGACATGGGGATCCCGCTTGATCAACACAAAGCTAAACCAATCTACGACAGTTTAGGGTTTTCACCGCATAACCGGAACATCCTACGCGTAGTTGGGCCTAGCAGATACGAAAGATGATGCAAACTATCCCTAGAAGAGGCCTAAAAACCAACATTACGTCAATTCCCGGAACATCCCTTCTAGGAACAGTAAACAGCACCTAGCGCACTACCGGATCCTCCAACCCCAGCATAGGGCCTAATCATGCAGATATTAAACTAATCCTTGAAGAACAAGGAGCAACTATAACAGATCGGATCTACTAAGTACCGAACAAGCAAGATGCTGCCCTTACGCCCAGATAGGCGTAAGGGCAGCTAGGTGTCAAGGGACGGCATTGCTAGCGGATATGCGCAAGAAAAGCATCAATGCAAGCCCCAAAACACCTAAGATAGGTAGTGCTACTCGCCATCAACAACGCTTCAGCACGAGTAGCACAAGGTAGACGAATAAACGTAGCATCGCCTAGATCGCAAGATGCGATCTAGGCAGCATGATGCTTACCCGGAAGGAAACCCTCGAAGAAGGGGTGGCGATGCGCCTGGTTTGTGTTTGTTGAACGATGATTGTTGTTTATTTCATAAACCCTAGATACATATTTATAGTCCGGGGGACTTTCTAATTCAGGCGTGCACCGAACCGTGCACGGGTTAAACTCTAACTTCTAAACTAAGATGCGATCTACTATAATACAGATACACGGGCAATTTAGCCCAAATTCTCCGTGTAAGGCCGCTTCAAAGATGCTTCACGTGTAATCTTCTAAGCCCATCTCCCTTACGGCCTATCTCCTGATTTGGCCAAAATCTGGTGATAACAAGTTCAAAATTAAAACTTCTTTACTAAAGCCACATTGAAATTTAAGATGTTTAGTATCATGTTCAGAGCAACAATTTATATCATGGCGTTTAAGCAAAATTTCAGCAATTTGATTCAACTTTTGTAACACGCCTCTCATGACTTTACCCTTATCTGATTCTCTATACTTTATAAATAGCTCCATAGAGGTTCTAGCATGTTCTTCCGTAACAACAGTTTTTAGATTTTCGTTTTTTTCAAATTTTTATGGATTTTTGGGTATATAAGAAAAAAAAACTAGAAAAAAATAAACTAGAAAAAAGTAGAGTAAACAAAACACAACTAATCGGAAATAAACTAAGCAAAAATAAACTAGACAAGACAAAATAAAATAAAATAAAAACAAAGAGACATGTAAAGTGTACTTCCCAGGTGAACTTATGAGTAGAGCTATGCCTCCCCAGCAACGGCGTCAGAAAGTAGTCTTGATAACCCACAAGTATAGGGGATCGCAACAGTCTTCGAGGGAAGAAAAATCCAAATTTATTGATTCGACACAAGGGGAGGTTAAAAAATACTTATAAGGCATAACAACGGAGTTGTCAATTCAGCTGCACCTGAAAAAGCACTAGTAACAGGGGTGATGTGAAAGCAGCAGTAAAATGAGAGCAATGACAATAGTAACACAGCAGCAGTAGCACAGAGGAGATGGCACCAGAAAGTATTCTAGTGCGGAGTTGACTGTAGAGCAATGATGATGATAGAAGGACCGGGGTTCCCAACTATCTACAATAGTGGTAACTCTCCAAATAACATGTGTTGGATGAATAAATTACAGAATTGATAATTGTGAGGGCATGACAATGCATGCTATGATAAGATAAAGTTACTGTAGTATTTAAATGGGCATTGCAACATAATACATAGACCGTAATCCAACTGCGTCTATGACTAATAATCCACCTTTAGGTTATCATCCGAAGCCCTTCCAATATTAAGTTGCAACCAACAGATTATCGTATTAATCAATATGTGTAAAGTAAATAATAGAATTATCCTTAGACAAAACATTGTTGTTTTCTCCTTGGTAGCAACATCACATCTATAATCTTAGAAGTTATTGTCACTCTTCCAGAAAACTGGAGATATGAACCCACTATCGAGCATAAATACTCCCTCTTGGAGATACAGACAACTACTTGATCAATGTAACTACAAGTACCGGAGAGCATGCAAGATCTTAAATAATAGTAGTATGATAATATAAAGAACAATCTGATCACAATTCCAAAATTTATCGGATCCGAACAAAGACAACACCGATTACATCATATGGATCTCAATCATGTAAAGCAACTCATGAGATCATTGTATTGAAGTACATGGGAGAGAGAGTACCAACTAGCTACAGCCGAGAACCCATAGTCCAGGTGGGAACTACTCACGAACCATCATGGAGTTGAAGTGGAGGCGGTGGAGTCGATGGAGATGGCTCCGGGGGTCAATCCCCGTCCCGACAGGGTGCCGGAACAGGAACTTATGACCCCCGAAACTTGTCTGGATGATGGTGGTGTAGGATAACGTTGCATAGAAAACAAAAAATTTCCTACCGCGAACACGCAATCCAAGCCAAGATGCAATCTAGAAGACGGTAGCAACGAGGGGATATCGAGTCTCACCCTTGAAGAGATTCCAAAGCCTACAAGATGAGGCTCTTGTTGCTGCGGTAGACGTTCACTTGCCGCTTGCAAAAGCGCGTAGAAGATCTTGATCACGATCGCTTCCGGCGCCACGAACGGGCAGCACCTCCGTACTCGGTCACACGTTCGGTTGTTGATGAAGACGACGTCCACCTCCCCGTTCCAGCGGGCAGCGGAAGTAGTAGCTCCTCTTGAATACGACAGCACGACGGCATGGTGTCGGTGGTGGTGGAGAAATCCGGCGGAGCTTCGCTTAAGCGTGCGGGATGTGGTGGAGGAGAGATACCGCTAGGGTTTGGGGAGAGAGGGGGAGGCTAGGGCGCCGGCCAAGGGCAGCCCTAGGTGGTGCGGCCAAGTGTGTCACCCTACGGTTCGAGAACTATGCGGACATGGTTGAGTACTCACTCCGACCAATAACCAATAGCGGGATCTGGAGATCCATAATGGCTCCCACATATTCAACGATGACTTTAGTGATCGAATGAACCATTCACAAACATTACCAATTCCCTTTGTCTCGCGATATTTTACTTGTCCGAGGTTTGATCTTCGGTATCACTCTATACCTTGTTCAACCTCGTCTCCCGACAAGTACTCTTTACTCGTACCGTGGTATGTGGTCTCTTATGAACTCATTCATATGCTTGCAAGACATTAGACGACATTCCACCGAGAGGGCCCGGAGTATATCTATCCGTCATCGGGATGGACAAATCCCACTCGTTGATCCATATGCCTCAACTCATACTTTCCGGATACTTAATCCCACCTTTATAGCCACCCATTTACGCAAGTGGTGTTTGGTGTAATCAAAGTACCTTTCCGGTATAAGTGATTTACATGATCTCATGGTCATAAGGACTAGGTAACTATGTATTGAAAGCTTATAGCAAATAACTTAATGACGAGATCTTATGCTACGCTTAATTGGGTGTGTCCATTACATCATTCATATAATGATATAACCTTGTTATTAATAACATCCAATGTTCATGATTATGAAACTAATCATCCATTAATCAACAAGCTAGTTTAAGAGGCATACTAGGGACTTCTTGTTGTCTACATATCACACATGTACTAATGTTTCGGTTAATACAATTATAGCATGACATATAAACATTTATCATAAACATAGAGATATAAATAATAACCACTTTTATTATTGCCTCTAGGGTATATCTCCTTCAGTCTCCCACTTGCACTAGAGTCAATAATCTAGTTTACATTTGTAAAGATATAACACCTTGGCCTTCTGGTGCTTTATCATGTATTGCTCACGGGAGAGGTTTTTAGTCATCGGATCTGACACGCTCAAAACGTATGTATTTTGTAATTCATTTGCGTCTCAACGCATCACTCATTTCCAAATGAGTTGGCATTAAATATGTTTGATCTTCTGGTGGAACCTTAATTCCGCTGTCTCGAAATATGTCACTAATATTGTCACACACAATATAGCTTCAAAGTTCGACTCTGTCGGAACTACACCAAGTTCTCAAAGAACCTCTTGACTTAACATCCTTTGTCATTGTCAAAATAATGACATACTCTGCCTTCTTTTGTAGAATCCGTCAAAATATTTAGAACTCTTCTAAATCTAGCATAGACAACTTCTAGCTCATTGTGCTACCTTTTAAACAACACTTAGTCTAATTTGAGATTGAAATTATATTTTATATGTGACAAAACCAATATCGGTGTAACACCTTACAGCGATTTGTTTGTCATTTCTTCATACAAAAAATATATATATATATCCTTAGTTCTTCTAAAGTACTCAAGGATATTCTTACTTGTCGTCCAATGATCATCATATGAATCATTCTGGTATATGCTCATAACACTTTATAGCACATGATATCTGATTGTGTACATATTATTTGTGATCTATAATCACTCATGTGTTTTTACTCATTGAGTGTCGGATACACTCAAGTCTTGTTAAACCTTTACATGACAAGAACATTTTCTTAATATTTCTATATTGAACTACTTCAATATCCATCATATGTACTTTGACTTAAACTTATTTATGTGTTTCAATCTATCTTCATAGATCTTGACACTAAATTTGTTTCAGTCCATATCCTTTCATTGAAGTTAATTCTCAATGAAACCTTTTTAATCAAGTATATAATTACATCATTTATAACCAACTATATGTCACCTACATAAAGTATTATAAATGTGTCTTAGCGCTCCCACTTAATTTCTTGCAAATGCAAGCCTCTTCATCGTCTCCGATGAAATCAAAAACTCTTTGACTATTTCATCTCGGTGAAGATTCCAACTCCGTGATACTTACTTCATCCAATTGAAGCTTGTATACCTATCTAGTATTCCACGGACCAGCAAAACTCTTGGTTGTATCTTGTATACATACTTCGTTAAGTAGTGTATTTTGCCATCCTACTAGCATATCTCATAAAAGAAATATGTAGTGATTACTAGAATAATCCACATAGACTATAAGCATTGCTACGGAAGATCTAATCTTATCGTATTCAACTCTTTGAACTTTGTCGTAAACAATTTTTCGATAAGTCAAGCTTTCTTCAAGGATATTTCATCCAAGTCTATCAATTTCATAGATCCATTTACTTTCATAAAGTATTCATCTATCTTGGATTTCATGGCGCATGGCCATTTTAATGGAGTCAGGGCCCATCATAACTTCTTTGTTTTGTAGTTGGTTTATCATTGTTCAAAATCAATCCTTTGTCCACAAATCATTTATTTGATCACAAAGTAAACCATACCTACAAGGTTCAATATGTACTTTGATCTCCATGGCTAAAACACTTTGTAGTCATGAGAGCCATGATCGTCGTGGCCGCTTCCAAAACCAATTCCGATGCTGCGCTACTCGATCATTATGCTCGGGTTCATAAACCTTATCAAATTATATTGTCCTCCCACTCAAATACTTCACTCGGAACAATTTCTCGGAAATAAGAAACATTGACAAACACTTTTGTCTTTGTCTCGTGGGAAGAATTCCCAATTAAATCTCTGGGATAACCAACAAAGACATTCATCCGATTTTGGTTGACTATTAGGGTTTATACCCATGCCATAACTTGTATGGTGTCATTTCAACGGATCATGATGATGCTCTATTCAGTGTAAAAGCGGTAGTCACTAAAGCATAATCCACAAAAATATAATGGCATCAATATTTTATCTCATCATTGATCCAACAAAGTTTGGATATATCTCTTGGATACTTCATCATCACTATGATACTCCAAGAAACGTAAGTTGTAGAACAATTTCATAACTCTCTTAGATGTTCGCTAAAACTCGTAATTCAAATATTTCCACCATGATCCAATCATAGATATTTGATTTCTATTACGATGATTTCCACTTCATACTGAAATTTATTTGAATCCATTCAAATGTTTCAAACTTCTTCCTTATTGAATATATCCATATATATATACTCAATTCATTGTTGGAAGTTTTTATGAAGTAGAAGAATCTCCCGCACACAACTATGCCCAGTGAACCACATACATCAGCATGTATGTTTCCACTAAGTTAGTTGCCCGTTCAACTCTTGGCCTATGAACGGTATTTTAGTCATTCTTTTTAGAAAAGATTTGCAAGCGCCAAATGATTCAAAAATCAAGTGACTCCAAAAATCCATTTGCATGGAGTTCCTTCATGCATTCCTTTCTAACATGACCTAAATGGCGGTTCCACAAATAAGTGGAATTCAAATCATTTGCCTTATGGCATTTTAGCGTCGGTGTTATGTATGTGTGTTTCACCATTAAGATTTATAATAACTTATCCATCGTACATGGAGTAATGTCATAATTTGAACAACTCATTGTTTTCATTTGACCAGAGCAAAATAACAATTATTAAGTTCTTTATTATAAATTCTAAGGGCTAGATATAATGCCAACGACGAACATAATAACACTTTATTTTGTTCCAGACGTGCATTCCTATCATATTCCTTGTCGATCACTTAGGCCATTGTATTCTTGTATTGCGTTGTTTTGTATGACACTTCATACCAACCAATATAGTACTAATACCCAAGAATTTCATAGTGTGACTTAACTAGGAATACAACCATAACATGTATATCATTTATATACACCTGAGCTAGACTTTCTAGTCTTTTCTTTTCTTTTTGCCAAAATATCTTTTGCAGTTTCTCTTTTAGCTTTCCTCATTATTCAGAAAACACTTCAACATCATTAACTTCTAGGTTTGTTGGTCAAATACCAATAACCTTGAGGTTCTTACTTTGAAGTTGATCATCATATGATAAGTGTTCCGGATTTCACTATTAGTAACCTTGTAATATGATGAACAATTTCACTCATAATTTTATCCATTGTATCATGATGACTTTCTGAGACCATGTCTATACATGCTAGGCTCATAAAGTTTTAACCTTTGTATTTGCATGTGCAAATCTGGCTTGCACCCGTTGTATGCACACGTAGAATCTATCACACCCGATCATCACGTGATGCTTCGATACGACGAGTCTTAGCAACGGTGCATACTATGGATGATAACTTCATGGATATGCGAATATCGTTAGTGCCCCAATAGTTGGAGGATTGTGACGCCCTGGCGTCTTCAACCTTCATACATTCCCATAAAACTTATGAGTTTATGTAGTCTCACCATATAATATTCTATCATCTTGCAATAAGGTCTTAGATATCTCATATATCTCATACCTTGATTATTTCTGAAAACTAAATTTTCAGCTCCTTACTTTTCAAACAAATTTGAACTTCAAGTTTGACGGAGACAAGATAACTTTAGGTACTAATTGAAACCATAGCTCTTTGAATCAAAAAAGTGAGGTTTACTAAAAGTTTGCAATAGGACTTAATCATTTCTTGATTCATTAACAATACGGTACCAATCCGTAAAGTTTCTTATCAGATTTTAACAGTATTTCTATCTCAATAACAAGACTAGCGCATAGTAGAAAACGGATGCCAATACTACAAAAAAATAATTCAAAATACTACTCAGACTATGTTTATGATAATTAGTTCATGTTCTAATCTTATTACTAATGAACTCCCACTTAATACAACATCCCTCATAGTTGTTAAGTGGTACACGATCCAAATCCACTACACCAAAACCGATCATCACGTGAGATGATGTAGCTTCAATGGTGAACATCTACATGTTGATCATATCATCCATATGACTCGTGTTCAACCTTTCGGTTTCCGTTGTCCCGAGGCCATGTCTGTACATGCTAGGCTCGTCAAGCAAACCCAAGTATTCCGCGTGTGCAACATGGCTTACACCCGTTGTATATGAACGTTGAATCTATCACATCCGATCATCACGAGATGCTTCGAAACGACGAACTTTGGCAACGGTGCATACGAGGGGAGAACACTTTATTATCTTGATATTAATGTGAGGGATCATCTTATAATGCTACCGTCGCGATCTAAGCAAAATAAGATGCATAAAGGATTAACATCACATGCAATTCATATGTGATATGATATGGCCCTTTAGTCTTTGCGCCTTCGATCTTCATCTCCAAAGCACGGACATGATCTCCATCATCAACGGGCATGATCTCCATCATCGTCGGCGTAGCGTCAAGGTTCATGGCGCCGTCTTCATGGTTATTCACCTCATGTAGCAACTATTACAACTACTTTGAAATACTACTCAACATGAAATTTAAAGACAACCATAAGGCTCTTGCCGGTTGCCACAATACAATAATGATCATCTCATACATATTCATCATCACATTATGGCCATATCACATCACCAAACCCTGCAAAAACAAGTTAGACGTCTCTAATTTGGTTTGCATATTTTACGTGGTTTAGGGTTTTCGAGTAAGATCTAATCTACCTACGAACATGAACCACAACGGTGATACTAGTGTTGTCAATAGAAGAGTAAATTGAATCTTCACTATAGTAGGAGAGACAGACACCCGCAAAGCCTCTTATGCAATACAAGTTGCATGTCGAACGAGGAGCAAGTCTCATGAACGCGGTCATGTAAAGTTAGCCCGAGCCGCTTCATCCCACTATGCCACAAAGATGCAAAGTACTCAAACTAAAGACAACAAGAGCATCAACGCCCACAAAACCATTGTGTTCTACTCGTGCAACCATCTATGCATAGACACGGCTCGATACCACCGTAGGATAACGTTGCATAGAAAACAAAAAATTTCCTACCGCGAACACGCAATCCAAGCCAAGATGCAATCTAGAAGACGGTAGCAACGAGGGGATATCGAGTCTCACCCTTGAAGAGATTCCAAAGCCTACAAGATGAGGCTCTTGTTGCTGCGGTAGACGTTCACTTGCCGCTTGCAAAAGCGCGTAGAAGATCTTGATCACGATCGCTTCCGGCGCCACGAACGGGCAGCACCTCCGTACTCGGTCACACGTTCGGTTGTTGATGAAGACGACGTCCACCTCCCCGTTCCAGCGGGCAGCGGAAGTAGTAGCTCCTCTTGAATACGACAGGCACGACGGCATGGTGTCGGTGGTGGTGGAGAAATCCGGCGGAGCTTCGCTTAAGCGTGCGGGATGTGGTGGAGGAGAGATACCGCTAGGGTTTGGGGAGAGAGGGGAGGCTAGGGCGCCGGCCAAGGGCAGCCCTAGGTGGTGCGGCCAAGTGTGTCACCCTACGGTTCGAGAACTATGCGGACATGGTTGAGTACTCACTCCGACCAATAACCAATAGCGGGATCCGGGAGATCCATAATGGCTCCCACATATTCAACGATGACTTTAGTGATCGAATGAACCATTCACAAACATTACCAATTCCCTTTGTCTCGCGATATTTTACTTGTCCGAGGTTTGATCTTCGGTATCACTCTATACCTTGTTCAACCTCGTCTCCTCGACAAGTACTCTTTACTCGTACCGTGGTATGTGGTCTCTTATGAACTCATTCATATGCTTGCAAGACATTAGACGACATTCCACCGAGAGGGCCCAGAGTATATCTATCCGTCATCGGGATGGACAAATCCCACTGTTGATCCATATGCCTCAACTCATACTTTCCGGATACTTAATCCCACCTTTATAGCCACCCATTTACGCAGTGGTGTTTGGTGTAATCAAAGTACCTTTCCGGTATAAGTGATTTACATGATCTCATGGTCATAAGGACTAGGTAACTATGTATTGAAAGCTTATAGCAAATAACTTAATGACGAGATCTTATGCTACGCTTAATTGGGTGTGTCCATTACATCATTCATATAATGATATAACCTTGTTATTAATAACATCCAATGTTCATGATTATGAAACTAATCATCCATTAATCAACAAGCTAGTTTAAGAGGCATACTAGGGACTTCTTGTTGTCTACATATCACACATGTACTAATGTTTCGGTTAATACAATTATAGCATGACATATAAACATTTATCATAAACATAGAGATATAAATAATAACCACTTTTATTATTGCCTCTAGGGTATATCTCCTTCAGGTGGCTGCGATGGAACTTTTCGTGGACGAAGGTTGTAGGTTTTAGGGTTTTTGCGTCGAAGGGAATTTATAGGCGGAAGGGCGAGGTCGGTGGCCGCCTGGGTGGCCCACACCATGCCATGGCACGGGCCCACCCTTGGCCATGGGGTGGTGTGGCCGCCCTGTGGCGCCCCTCCGTGTCTCCTCCGGATTTCGTGTTCGTTACGGAAAAATAAGATCTTCGGCTTTTGTTTCGTCCAATTCCGAGAATATTTCCTGTACAACTTTTCTGAAACAAAAAACAGTAGAAAACAGGGAACTGACACTGTGGCATCTTGTCAATAGGTTAGTATCGAAAAATGTATAAAAGTGCAATAAAATGTAAGTAAAACATATACAAGTTGGTGTAAAACAAGCATAGAGCATCAAAAATTATAAATATGTTTGAGACGTATTAGGACTACTAGGGAGCCGAAGGCTACTGGTTGTCATGGAGGGACACATTGTTGTTGTTGAAGAAGGGCAATGCAAGGGTTGAATTCCCACTGAGAGTCATGGTCCGAACATGCTGTTGCGCGTAGTAGATGCGGGCGTAGTAAATGCGGTGTTCTTGGCATCAGTCTTTTTCTCCTGATTTTCCTGCAAAATCAACACAGAATGCGTATGTACGAAGTTTACCTTCTGATTTCTGTGTTTTAAAAATCCCACGGATCAAGGGGGAGTGATACGGAACATGCTATTAGGTGTAGCCCTGACCAGAGCGCATAGTAGATGCGGCCTTCTTGGATGGGGACTGCTGAGCGTCCCCCGGGGGATTAGATTTCTAATCCCCCGGGTGGACAACCGTTGGATTAGCTCGATTGAATCATCCAGATCGTGACACGTGTCACAGTATATCTCAGTCTCACTTTTGCTACCATAATGTATCAAAGTAGCAAAAAAAACGGTTTGTTTGTAGCAAAATCAATCTAATTGTAGCAAAAGAACGGTTCACCAAAAATACACATATATCTCGTCGGAGACTCGCCGGAGTCCTCGCCGGAGACAATGTAGCAAAAATGTTGTACTATTGTAGCAAACAAATTCTGGTATTGTAGCAACACCGACCTCATCGGAGACCTCAAAAAAAAGAAAACTCGCCGGAGATGTCACCCGGGAACTCGCCGGAGGCGTCGCCGGAAACCTCACCGGAGACATAGTAGCAAAAAAATATGCTAAAAGTAGCACACAAACACAAAAATTGTAGCAACTTTTTTTTGCTATTGTAGCAAAACCGACCTCGTCGAAAGCTCGGCGGAGACCTCACCGGAGAACTTACAGCAGAAATACAGAATAATTGTAGCAACGATATTATATATAGAACAAAAGTAGCAAAAATGACTTCATCGCAAAACTCTAGCCGAAAATCTGGGAGAAACAAATGTGTACTATTATAGCAGAAATACATAACAATTGTAGCAACGACATAGAATAAAAAGTAGCAAAAAATGGGGCAGGAGTTGACGACAGGCACCGGCAACAAATGGGGCAGAATCCAGTGCAGCTCTAGGAGAAATTCAGGCCCGATTTGTCACACCCTGAAAACCACACGGCGCCGGCGAAGGAAGAAGCTCGAGCGGGCGGCTAGTGGAGCAACATGAGGAGCATGGGGGAATGCCTCCCTACCAGCGGCGCATGGAGGAGGTGGGGGGGCCAGCGCACGGAGAAGGTTGGGGGGCTGGCGACGCACTGAGGTGCCGGGGAACCCGACGACGCGAGGAGGAGGGGCCCGACGGTGCACGGATGTCCTGGGGCTCCGGCGGCGCACGGAGCTGCTGGGGGCCGACGGCGCGAGCAGAAGGTAGGGGGCCGGAGGCACGCGGAGGTGGTAGGAGGGCGGTGGCGCGCCGAGGAGGTGGGGGCCCGGCGGCGCCCGGCGGAGGTGGGGCGCCCGGCGGCGGGTGGAGCACGGGGAACACCGGCAAGGGAGAGCATCGGGACACGCCGGCAAGGAGGAGGAAGTGCAGGTCGCGGGAGAGTGGAGGCGTCTCGTTGCGATTTGGGGAAGGAGGTGGAAGAGATAAGATGTGGGGCCCACGTTACACGCGTCTAGCGATCGAGGCGGAGGATCCGAGCGCTGTTCCCCCGGGGGAGCGTCAGCGTTTTCCTTCTTGGATCGGTCTTTTTCACCTGACTTTCCTCCAAAATTAATGCGAAATTTGTGTGTACTAAGATTACTTTCTGATTTTATAAAAAAGGTTACTTTCTGATTTCTGTGTTTTAAAAATCCCATGGATCACCCGTGGCTTTCAAGTGCTGGTAGCCTTGTGATCGTGTGTGATGAACTAAGCCAGCCCAGACGTTGCGATCGAGTGGGGAAACAAATAAAAGCACGAGACTTATTTTAACTGAGTTCAAGTAAAATGACGCCTCGACATTTTTTTTTATTTACTCCGAGTGAAAAACCAGAGAAATTACCGAATATAATATTTTTGCACGGGGCTCTAGATTCTTTTCCTTTGTGCAAAATGGGCTCTGTTCTCAGGTACGTCCGTGGTACGGTTCGAGCACTTACACTTTCGTTTCACTCTTAGGCAGGATGCATTACCCTAGTTGAATTATATAAGAAGATTAATTTTCTTTAATTGTGGTAAAGAATTTTTTCCATGACTCGTATGATCTTATGTTTATGACTATAGGATTTGCACTACAAGATTTCTATAGGAATATTTCCTATATGATATATTCCTATGAATCAAACAAGCGGAAAAAATCTCATAGAGTCTAAATCTATACAAT
>NC_061512.1:230025139-230066078 GCF_022539505.1 Lolium rigidum | reverse complement strand
GGAAGGGTTCTCACGACGCACTCGATGGGGTGGACCTGTCGCCCATCGATCGAAGAACGCACCCGAGTGGCTGCGTCGGGAGATCAACTACATGGTGGCTCATTCGGCTACCACCTAGCCACCTACGAGAACTGCAGTGAACACTTTGGAGCGTGTCGCTCGCCGCGTGATCCGAGGAAATCATGAGCCACGGCATTCTACGTCGGGACCAGCTGCGGGACTTACAAGGAGAGATGCCACTCCGGTCCCATCCTCAGTTGCGTGAGTCATGGGCAGCACCGAAGATGCCCGAACTCATCGGCACTACGTCGTCTACAAGATTGGTGGTGATCCTAGTGACTACCAATTCCACCACGAGGCACCCAAGGAGATCCCGCACGGATGCGCGTGCGCATCGTACAGGAGCTTGCGGTACACAGGCACTCTCGAACCAGGTTGCTTACGGCGAGACCCTCACAGAGCAGCGGGAGAGAACGTCGGGGAGCGAGATCTTGAGAAGCAAGCGTGGCTGGCTAAGTCGCCACTCCATGAGCATCCAGAGCCCAGCTCCTGCGGTTGGCTCGAACACGGAAAAGCAAGCATGGCTGGCTCGTAGCCACACCCGGCGAATCTTCGGGGTTCGAGCACCTTGACCATCACCGCGGATCAGATTTGTACAATTCCCGAAAGATCGATTGAGGCATGATCTCAGAAAAGGAAAAGCGTTCGGCTACACCAAGCCGTACCCCAACGAGTGCGGAGTGATCCCGCTACCACCCAAATATCGGCTCCCGGACTTCACAAAGTTTAGTGGATCGGATGGTTCCAGCTCCATCGAGCATGTGAGCCGATATTTGGGCACGGCGAGCACGATCTCGGCATCGAGGCGAGTTGCGTGTGAGGTTCTTGCATCGCCCTCACAGGATCGGCTTTCGGGTGGTCACACATCGCTGCCACCGAACTCCATCCGGACTTGGAAGCAGTTGGAAGAGCGGTTCCATGAGCGAGTATCACTCGAGGCTTAGCAGGCCGGCATTGCTTCGATCTAGCACAAATACGACGAAGCGCGGGGAGACGGTGTCGGAAATACATCCAGCGCTTAGGACCATTAGGAACCGATGCTATTCGGTTCACGTAAGTGAAAAAAGCGAGCCGAGTTGGCGGTGGTGGGTCTCTCATCATCGATCAAGGACGTGGCCTCCCAAGCGGACTACCCTTCATTGGCGCACATGGTGCAGAGCTGTCGGCATATGAACAGCGCCACCGAGATGTTACCGGGACAAATTCAAGCGTGCGGTGGCCCTGGTGGAGCGGGGACGAGGATGAAGGTGCTGCGGGAGATCGAAGGTAGCGGTGGCTGAATGGACTCGAGCGGCAGGCCCCGTGTCCACACAAATGGGTTAAGCCACAAGGCCTCCAAAAGGGTTCGACTTCGACGTGACCAAAAGCTAGGCATATTTTCGATCTCTTACTCACGGAGAAGCATATAAAGGCACCCGAAGGCCACAAGATCCCCACGGTGCAGGAGCTGAATGGAAAGACATATCGCATGAAGTGGCACAACACGTTCACCCACACCACTAACGATTGCCGGGGGTGTGGCGGCAGCAGATCCAAATGGCGATAGAAAATGGACGGCTAATTTTCAACCAGTACGCCATGAAAGTCGACACACACCCCTTCCCCACCGTTAACATGGTGGAGTATACTTACCATGGAGGGTGCCAGCCAGATCTCTCGTGCAATATCAACATGGTGGGACACGGGCACCACTCGCGGCTAAGGACGGAGATGAGGGCGGTTGCTCCTGCACAGCAAAGACACGGAGGAAGCCGCTCCACGCGATCGGCTCCGCCAAGACGGCAAGCGCTACGTCACCGAGAGGAGAAGTGAAGAACATAAGATATCGGGGCGACCTCTCTCCGATCACCTCCTCAACAAGTATGTGAGTCGAGTATGACCAACGCCGACGATACAACGGCGATGATGAAGAAGATCGTACCGGCTAGGGACGACAGGAGACGTCGTCCAGTGCATGATCACGACGAGGAGCTGATACGAGCGCCACGCCAAGGAAAAGTCGAGGAACAAGACGGCGTGGATAGGCCTTCGGGACTGCCCCTTCTTGGACAGCTGCTGGGATTCGGGAATGAGCCGATTGCCAACAATCGGCAGCTGCCCGAGAATGCAAGCGAAGAAGAAGGATGCGGCTAACGTGTCCGATGTTCAAACGTCTAGGGCCTCTCCGCCTCGGAACGGGCATGCTCGAGTCCGCTCGGGTGGAAGATCTCGAGGAACTAGAGGACGATGATGAAGAAGACAAGTATCATCGGCCAAGGTGGTGCCACCGATGGGCTCGGCCGTTCCCAAAAGCGAAGGGTTCAGCGTCTGCGTGGGTTGGAAAGAAGGCTGAAAGATTATACACGCACACGTTGAGGAAGGCACGGCTGATCCGGCCGCCAAAATTCAGCGAACCCTGGACGAAGAAGGACGGCCACAAAGAAAGAAGTGGCGCCCCAAGCAAAGGAAAGCCAGATGATGAGACATCGGGTCGGCACAAACATGGTGCTCATCCTCCCAACGGAGTTTCTGCTCGAGGATTAAACGTACTCAAGGTGGATGGCGAGCGAGCGCATCGACATGACAGAGGATGAAGTTAGGCTGGTCGTATCCACTGGCCTAACCATGTAGCTGGAGCAAATCAATGAGCAAACGTGGCGAGGCTGATCCTTGTGATCGGCCCCAAAAAATTTATGGAGGGACACACAAAACCTTCATCAAACAAGCAACGTGGAGGCCAATTCCAGCAATCGGCCAAAATTATCCTCACCATCCATTCTGCCTGGGTTCAGCATTTAATCCAACAGGGGATACCTAAAGAGCCGATACCATCAATTCTCTTGACAAATCGGCTCGGGGGCACCTAGGTGGATAAAACACGAGATATGAAGGAGGGTATCTTTCAAACGCCCAGACAGCCCAAGAATATTCTTTGATGATGGGTATTGAAGTATGGGGGCCGATACATGAGATCGGCGCGTAAAAAATTCGAAAATTTTTAAGCACGGCCGATCTGCTGGAGACATCGACTTAAGGATAGAAAGCCGATGCCATGACCATCGACTCCGGAGGTACAAGCTGTTATAAGCGAGAGATTCAATGGAATGCCAAGTGCCCGAGACCGCAATATCAGGCCTGGGGCGGTTTGAGGATCATGACCCTGACCAATGCCAAGAGCAGCCTGGACGTGCAGATCAGGTTAAGGATGGATTGCATCAGATCCGCCAAAGGAAAGGAGCCGATCTGACCAACAAGGCGCAAGAAGTGGACTGAAGAGGCTCGGGGGGCAGCTCACCCTGAAGGTTCTCTGCTCTGGGGAGCCGATGTTGTTGAAATCGGCTGGCTACGTCATGATTTGAGGCCAATGGCGGCGCATTTGGCTGACTCGTCTTGATTAAGGCTCGGGGGGCAGCTCGCCCTAAAAATCTTTGCTGCGAGAGCCCGATTTGGTTGGAATCGGGCGGCTCTACATCGCAACTATTACGAAGAGTGATGTTTTTGTTGCTGGGGTCATCGGTTTTAGCATCCAAGACGGTTCCGGGGCTCTCTTAAAGACGCTCGCTCAAGGCCAAATCGCCGGCCTACTAAGATCGAGCTGTGCCATCGATCATCGGCGAGGCTGGCTAACTTGGAGGGATGGCCGAATTGGCCTTGTCTGCAGATCATCATAGCAACGATGCGTTGCCATCGGTCATTAAGCATTGATTAGGCCAACAGTCGACAAAGTCAGGTGAGGAAAAATCGGCTAAATCAGCATGAAAGAAATCGGCGAAATCAAGTTAAGGGAAATTCTTCATTAATATTGGGATTTCTTACAATGAAGAGCCGACTGCTCAAAGAAGAAAGGAAGAACAAAAGAAGAGCCGATTGCTCAAGGGACTACTAATCCTACATAACTACTCCTCGCTAGCATCGTCGTCGGCGTCGCCATCGGCGCTCACTGTGGGAGAATTCCTCGCCGCTGCTTTGCCCTGAGTCGTCGGCCGGGCTTCCTCCTCCTGCGTCATCATCATCATCCTCGCTATCCGCCCAAGAGCGGAAGCGCTTCGTCAGCCGGGTACCCGGCGGAAGAGGAGGAATCATCTTCCTCCTCCTCCTCTTCTCCTTCCTCGTCGTCATACGTGCGTCCTCGCTTTGTCCGCCCACATGCGGGAGGCGTTTCTTCGGCGGGAGCACGGCGGAGGGAGGCCTTGGTCTTCTCTACTTCTCCTTCTTTCTTCTCCTTGTCGAGAGGAGATAGGGTTCGCTCCGGAGTGGGAGGTCGATCCTCTTTCTTGTTCTTCGGCGGCGATTCGAGGGGAAGGCCTGAGGGGGAAGAGGGAGAGAGGAAGACATTGCTACGAGGGGAGGGGTTTTTTGGCGGCTGAGTGGACGGAACAGAGCAAGGGGATGGAGTGGTGAACCGTTTGCGCACAGGATAAATGAAAAGGAGTGGCGGGGTCTCTCTCGGTGATCTTCATACGAAGATTGATCGCGTATGGGCGGACCAAGTTATAGTCGAGCCGTTTCGAGTGAAATAGATTGAAGACGTCCTCGAACGCTATGAAGAAGATATCCGCGGGGTCTTCATTGATGAAGTTCTGGTTGGACGGCACCTTGGCCATGAGAACAGGGTAATTTGGATCCTTTTCTTTAAGAAGGACGCTCTCTTGATAATGAATAGAGTCTTTGCAAAGGGAGCATTTGTCCACTTGCGAGGTGTTCCATGTCCGGAGGCGGTATAGGTTTACCGGCTTCTCATGACACCGGGGCAAGCCATCCGGTGTAGGTGGTACCATGTCGTCGGCCCGGATCCTCTTAGGAGCGAGCGGGCGCTCGAAGATGCGCCCTTCTTGGCTCCTCTCTTCCTTCCCTTCTTCACTTGACCTACGCAGGGGTGCTTGTGGTGCTGATGGTGGTGCTTCGGGTGCTAGTGGTGCTTCGAGGTTGCTTTGGGGTTGATTTGGGTGGATCCCCGATGATCGTCTTACGCAGCGTGTTAGGGCTGAAAACGGTAGCGAGGCTTGACTTGAGCTGGATTGCCGAGCCTCCGGAGGAGTGTCTTGAGAAAGACCCGTGAAGACCGAGGGCTGCTTCGTGAGCTCGTAGGGGACGACTAAGTTGATCGCCGTGTGTGCGGAAGGCTTGTTCATCCATAGGAGGCATGTACATATCTTGGCTGCGGGCGCCGGTGTTGATGTAGGCATCGATGTCATCATCATCATCTACATCGTTGCCATCAAGTGGCGCCATGTCCTGGACCTTAGGTGGTGGCGGTTGCGATGCCGCCGCTTGGCGTGCCGTGCGTCTAGTAGACGGTCGTTGCGGTAGCGCTCCCAACAACTGTTTGTGGCGTACGGTGGTGACGGCGATCGTCGGTTCCTTCGGGTGGCGGCGGCGACCGTCGGTTCCTTCGGGGTAGTGGGGGCGGCGACCGCCGTTTCCTTAAGGGTGTCGTCGGCGTTGGCGATCTTGGGCCGGATGATAGGGGAGGTGGCGCCGGTGCTTCTCTTACAACTCGGAAGACCCCCCCCAGACGAATCTGGTTCTTCGGCCATTTCATAAGCCATGAGGTGCAATCCCCAAGGGGCAAAACGTCGCCTTCTTCTGTGCGCCGGAGGTTGAAAGGGGGGGTGGCGTAGTGGTACTCCGGCACTACCATTACCAACTTGACCTTCGCCACGTCTTCCGCCAATGTAGCGCCGTGCATAACGCGGGAAGCCATGACATAGCCGCTAGCAACTTCCACCAACTTGCCGCCGGGCTCCACCGTTTGCAGAAGTATGCATTGTTCATCCTGAGTCAGGGGCGCCATGTTGGGCATCGTGAGATGGCAGTCACGAAAGGCATATATAGTTAAAGAAGATGACGCGAAGGAGTAACTAATGAGTTTACCTCCTTGATGGCGTCGATCTCGGCTACTGTCGATACAAGGGCGGCGGTTGGGGGCGTCGATGCGACCAGTTGGAGCTGCGGCGGCGGTTGGAGCTGCGGCGGCGTCTGGTGGAGCCCCGACGCCGGCGTCGGGTGGAGCGGCACCGTCGGCGACACGTGGAAGCTTGAGTTGCTGCCGCTAATGCTCGGGCACATGTATCGGCCCCACTTGACCTCCCGCATTCCAAGCAGCTAACCCTCCATCAACCCGGGGGGATGATCTGCCGGATCTTCTCGTCCAATAACTTGTTCATCATCTCCGTGTTCTCCACGAGGCTTTTCGGCCACCAGCTTCTCTAGTGACTCCACCTTCTTCTTCAGCTCCCGAACCTCGGATTTATCCTTAGCCGATGACCTCCTCTCCGGCTTTCTCGTCTTGGCATCCGATCCGTAGTACTCGGATAGCTTCATACTTGTGCCAAAGCCGGACACACGGCCACCCGACGTCGGTGGCTTGTCCGGCTCCCTCTCCTTGTACTTGTTCATCGCCTACGTTGAAAGGCGTGTCCCACGGTTCCGTCGACCCACGGGACGACGGGCCAGCCTTCGTCAACTCTTCATCCTTTAGACAAAGGAACTTAAGGTTAGCCCATTTGGCTTCATTGCCTAATAAGATGAGCGAAATAATATAGAACTATCCTTACCAGGTACTTCTCGAAATCCCTCACGTCTTCGTGATCCGTAATAAATTCCCCAGTCTTCCGAGTCTAAGTAGTAGCGGGACCGGACAAAGTTCCTAGCCTGTTCATCCCGGATTTTGTGCCGGGGGTTTTCTTTCCCTAGACGTACCATCTCGGCATCCTCCTTGTCCCAAGTGGGCTGTTTTCCTCGGTAACCGCCGCTTCCGCAATGGTGGGTCCCTAAGTTCAAATCCCGCATTTTCTTCCCCCAGGCGGTCCATTTTTTAACAGCGTCACTCTGTAAGTAAGACTTGAATGCATTAAAGTCTTCTAAGGAGAGCGACGGGTCTTCGCTACTTATCCTCTCCCAGCTTTCACCGGCCTCGATCTTTCCCTTCAGCCGGTTCTTCCAGTACTACAAGGCGGTGCTCATCTTCGTGAGAGCTAAAGAGTCCACCTTCTTATTTAACGGCTCCGGGAACGTGTATCGTTGGTGAAGCTTACGGAGGAGGGATTGGGCGATAGCCTCGTTCTCCTTGCTTCGAGGTCCTGAGTTAGGATCGGCACGGTTTCACGGACGATGCACCCTAGTTGCATGCCGTACCCTTTGGCAACCCACGAAGGCTCCAAGGGTAGGCCACTTTCGGAGACTACCGTGAAATGATCGGTGACGTTGGCGAGCACTTGCGGCCTCCGATCCCTCCTTGGCCTCCTCGCCGTCCTCTTCTTCTTACCCTCCACGAGGGTTGCCGCCGCTATCACCTTCCGTGCGGTTGGCCGCGTTCTCTTCACCGGCCGTCTCTTCACCGGTCTGGGCGGCGTCGTCCCAGGTATCGTCATCGTCGCCGGTGTCGGCGGCGGCCCCCCGGCCCTCTCCCTCGCAGGCAGTGTCCCGGCCCTCTCCCTCGGAGGTGGCGTCCCGGCCCTCTTCCTCATCGTCGGGCGACTCGGCGGCGGCCTTCCGGGGCTGCTCGTAGCCCTCCTAGAAGTCCTTGTTGGCCTCTCTCGCTTCTTCGTTCTGGCTCCTGGGCTTAGAAGTGTTGCCCGACATGTTTATTTGCACTTCATTAAAAAGAGGCAACAAGTTAGTACAAAAGTCAACCAGAAAATTCGGCATGACTTTTGCTAATTTTTCTACGTAGGAGTGCCCATTTCTCAGCCGAAACGGAAGTTAATCAACGCTTCGGGAGAAATGGGCAACTCAATGAATCCTGCAAAAATATCCACCATATATCGACCATACAAACTTGCCCATCTACAATACATCAAACAAAAGCCAACATAAACCTGGAGCATCTATTTCAGCATATTTTTTAACCTAGCTGGAGCAGTACAACAACAATTACTTTCTTAACCTGGAGCATCTACCACCTGGAGCACTACCACCTGGAGCACTACAAATCTGGAGCACTACACAACCTGGAGCACTACAAAAACCAGAGTACATTAAAGCTAGCACAAAAGCATATACAAGATAATGAGCATGAGCATGAGCATGATCATTTCATAAATGAATTCAAATAGTAGCATTTCATGTACTAGTAGCATTATAGAGCATAAACAAGCATACAAGATTATAGAGCAAGCCAACCAGTAGCTACTGCCAACATGTGACTTCAAATGAAAATGCTATGATTCCAGATATAATTAAATAGCAGAAGCTTGAGCATCATATGGAAATGCTAGTGACTTCAAATGAAAATGCTATTACTCATAAATATACATTACAAAAGGCAGTAGCTAGTGACTTAAATTTTTTATAAATTCAAAGAGAATTATACCAATAGCTAATAAAATTTTAGTAGATAATTACTTAAATTTAAAAGGCAGTATAGAGCAAGCCAACCAGTAGCTACTGCCAACATTTGAGCATGAGCATCATTTAACCTTACATTACATACATTATTTCCTACCATCTGCATAGAAGCATTACATAAACCCTTTAATTATTCATCATTGCATGGAAGCATTACATCAACCCTTACATTACATAATTATTCAGACAACCTAGGACACACTAAAACTAGATGGCTGAAACTACAACTAACTACAACAAACTAGGATACCAAATCTTTGATTTTTTTAATGCCCTTCCTCAGCCAGCACAAGATAACTCCAACTTTAACCTTTTCTTCAAGATTTGGTTCTACATAGTAGGGCAACACCTCTGTCGGTCCTCCTTCCCTCAACTGATGCTTATACTTTTTCAGTTTGATCTTGCCCTTAGGTCTGGATTTTGGAGCTGGAGAACTTCGTGAGTGTATGTGAACACACCTAGCTGGTTCAAGCCATCTCGCTTCTTCTTCCTCTGAACCTAGCAGCGAAGCTTCCCTCTCTTGCACACTTCTCCTACGATACACTAGCAACTCCTTGTCTGCCCTACCCATAGAAAAAATCTTGGAAAGAGTGGCATCCCTAGAGCCAGAGGCACCAAGGGAGCCAGTGCTCCTCCTCTTTGCACTCCAGGACAAGTTGTCCATGTTTGGTGTGGTTTTCAGGTTCACTACACTAGGAATTTATATAGGATGGAGGGCATGCACAGAGGGTATGAGAACACAAGCTGAACAGTTGTGTTACATAGGACAATGCCATCAGTTTCTTTTTTTTGAATTGTGATGTCAATCCACAAGAGGGAGAATATTCTCCAAAATGGGTCAGAGACAAGCCATTGGGAATATTCCCCAAAATGGGGTCGGAGAGCCTGTCCATTCTTGCTAGGCAGAGGCATTTTTGGTTCAGAGGAATATTCTTGCTAGGGCAGAGGTGGCCAGAGGTGAATTAACCCAAGCAATTTCATTTTATTAACCCAAGCATTTTCTTTTTCTAAACCTAAATTTTCTACTGCCAACAAAATAGCAAGAACTTTATTAGCTCTAGTGCAAGCAATGAATTAAAAAAACAGCAACCAATGAATTAAAAAAAATAGCAAGCAATAAAAAACATATTGCAGTATCATTTCATCATTAGCTTGTTCATTTTTTCATTTGTATTAAAAAGCATATTGCATTGTATTAAAAAACCATCTATGCATTTAATCATGTATTTAATCAGTGGTCATATGTGAACTAAAACCATCTATTTAATCAGTGGCCAAAGGTGAACTAAACCCATCTATGCATTCTTATCTTGCAACCAGGAAGCATGAGCATGATCATTTCATAAAATGAATTCAAAACATAAAATGGCAACGAGGAGACACAAGTGATTCACTAGCACATGGAACACACACATGATCACTAACTCTCACCCTAATTCTGTTCTTACTAAATGACAAGATTAATATCTACATTTCTACTGCAATTCGAAAACCTAAATCACATTCAAAACATTACCTAGCGAGTAGTAAATTTGTATCTACATTCACTAACTACATTCAAAACCTAAATCAACCAATTCACTAACTACATTCACTAACCAATTTGTATCCGCCAATTCACTAACTACATTCAATCGGACGATTACATGGACAAATTCCAAGTTGCGAGCAAGAAGGAAATCGAAGCAGGACGCTCGCGGTGGCGAGGATTGGGGATGGGGCACAGGGCGAGTGAGGAGGGGGACAAGGGAGTGGGGACGAGGGAGAGGGGCTCTCACCGAATGGCGGCGGCGCGGGGTTGCGGTGGCGGCGGCGTTGTCCTCCTCCTCCTCCGCGGTGGAGGCTCGGGCTCGCGCGTCCCTGCTCGGCGGCGGTGTGGCGGTCCTCCTCCTCCTCGATCTGCGGCGGCGGCTCGGGCTCGGGCGTCCTGCTCGGCGGTGGCGTGGCGGTCCTCCTCCTCCTCGGCGGCGCTAGGCGGTGGCGGTGGTTGCGAGAGCAGAGTGGTGGGCGCGCGCTAGGGTTGGCTCGTCGGGGAAGAACTGTTTCTGAGTGGGGAAGAAAGAAGCGAGTCGACTATTTCACTAAGTGTCTAAATTCTGTGGCGCACCACCTGTACATGCGCTACGGAACTAAGAATTACGTGGCGCACCGGCTCTTCCATGCGCCACGGAATTCCTTAATTCCGTGGCGCACCCGAAGAGTCGTGCGCCACGGAATTTAGACAATTAGCTCAAACAAAACGGCTTACTTGCTTGTGTCCTTACAGATACTTAGCACTAGCCTAGTGGTTAAGGCCAATGTTAGCGCCCATTAGTAGCCGGGTTCGAACCCGGCTGCCACACAATTTTTCTTCCTTTTTTTCATCTTTTAGTTACGTACATTTCAATAAATAACACAACATTATTTAGTAATTAGTAGGGAATTATAAATTACTTGTCTCATACAAACATGTTCTTGTTTCTCTGACACACACATGCATGTACTTGTCTAACACACACACTCACACACATGTGATAGACCAAAAAGATCTTCTTCGTCCCGGCTCCGAGCTCTAGCGTCTCTTCGCAATCTTCTTGCCCTTTCGGTTGTTGGCAGTTGAATACTTTATGCCGGCCACCTTGAGATTTCTTCGCGTGAACGGACAACCTTTAGAGGGTAGGGAGGTCTTCCTTCTTACTTTACTAGTAGTAGGCATGTCGAAGTGCTCGTCGAATTCCTCCTCCATCTTCGGGTCACCGTTCTTGTCCAAGTCTTCCTCGTTGGCGTCTCCTTGCATTCCTATGATGCTCCTCTTGCCCCTCCTCACGACAACACGGCTAGGCCTCGACGGATCGGTGATGAAGAAGCATTGGTCAACTTGGCTACCGAGTACCCATGGCTCATTTTTCGCGGATGCGTTCTTCGATTTTGCATCGGGTATAACCATGGTTGTGAAATATCGGCCTTCTTTTCGACCTTCTTGGCCCATCTCACACGAAACATTGGCACCGTCTCTCCACGGTAATTGAGCTCCCATATCTCCTCGATCCTTCCAAAAAATCTTTCCTTGACATTAGTCTCGTCATCGGCGTATGACAGCATAGTTACTCCTGAGTTTTGATTTTCACTATTTCTGTCCTTTTCCTCGGTGTAGAATGCTGCTAACCGTTGATGTCGTACCCACGATAGGTCCTTACGTTCTGCGCGGGTCCCTGTGATAAGGTGTATATGAGTTTTTCATCTTCGGTAGAAGGCGTATTTCTCTGTGCTTCAACCAGTTGAGTTTGCTTGAACCAACGCGTGAAGGCTGGAGTTGTGCTTTTGGTTACGTCTCCCATCTTCCTCGGCCGGCCCATATCGATGTAATTCTGCTCGACCATGCTTTTGTGCTCTTGCACGAAAGGTTCGGTCAGTTTTAAGTGTTGTAGCGCGACCCGGTGAGCCCTGTCAAAGTCGTCGCGTCGATTTTCAATGCCGACATGGACTGAGCGGTAGCCCTCGCGGTGACCGACTCCGGCGAGCCTCCCGAGGTGCGTCTGGGGGTAGACCAACATGATCCTCGTCGTCCTCGGTGCTTAGATAATTCGGCGAGAAGGAGATGCACTCGTAGGTTAGAAACCCCTTGGCCATGCTTGCGTCCGGGACGGGCCCTATTGCGAACGTATCCTTTCATGACACCGTTCTGCCTTTCGAAAGGCATCATGTTGTGGAGGAACGTTGGGCCGAGCTGCTTGATGTCTTCAACGACATGGAGAAGGAGATGGATGCATATATCACAGAATGCAGGCGGGAAGTAAATCTCGAGCTCACATAGAATCACCACGATCTCATCCTGTAGCATCTTCAGCTGCCTCACGCCGATCGACTTCCTGGTGATAACGTCAAAAAAGTTGCATAGGCCAAACAGCGTATCACGGACGTGCTCGTCCATTATGCCTCGGATCGCAACGGGAAGTATCTGCGTCATTAGCACGTGGCAATCGTGAGACTTCATCCCGGTGAACCTCTTCTTCGCTACGTCCGGATATCCGCTTATATTCCCGAGTAACCAGTGAGGAACTTTCACTCCTAGGAGGCACTCGAAAAGCTGCTCGAGCTCCTCCGGACTCGTTGTGAAGCGAGCATCGGGAAGCTGCACCGCGTTCTTCTTAGCCCTTTTACGGAGACGTTGAGTCCCTTCCGTCCGATCATCATCATCATCATCATCGTCGGTATCGGGGGCTTGAAGATCTTTCACGATACCAAAATGTTTAAGATCGTATCTTGCTTTCGGTCCATCCTTGGACTTTTCCGAGTTGCAAAGAGTGCCAAGCGGACTCTCGGTAACGTTCTTCGTAATGTGCATGACATCGAGGCTGTGGGGCGTGTGGAGGACCTTCCGGTACTCCAAGTCGTGGAAAACAGACCTCGCTTTCCATACACCGAGCGAGCGGCTACGGCTTCGGTCGCTTCTTTCCCGTGCCGGGCACTCCTTCCAATTTTTCGAGAAGATCATCGATTTCGCGCCGCTCCTCGGGCGTGGGGGTCCATCGGGCTCATCTTTACCATTGAATAGATCACCGCGTTTTCTCCACGGGTGATCCAAGCGAAGCCACCTTCGAGCACCCGGGTAGACGGTTTTCGAGGACCCGGGATCCCTTGGTAGTTGTAGATGCGGGGTATCGTCCATGCACTTCACACAGCCGTTGAATCCATGGCCCACACTGGGCGGATACATATGCGTAACCAGGATAGTCCGTGACCGTCGTGATCAACGCGGCTCTCATATCGAAATAAGTTCTAGTGTAGGCGTCCCACGTACGGGGTGGCGTCTTCCACAACGTGTCTAACTCCTCTTTCGAGCAGCCCGAGATACAAATGCATGTCGACACCTGGTTGTTTCGGCCCCTGAATGAGAATACTCAGGTGTATGTACCTTTGCTTGGTGCACGGCCACGGGGGTAGGTTGTAAGGCCATACAAACACGGAGCCAGGTGCTATGCGTGCTACTGCTGGTTGCCGAACGGATTGAGTCCATCGGTGCTCATACCCAGCCTCGATGTTCCTTGCGTCGCCCCCGAACCTAGGGAAGGCGATGTCCAATGCTTGCCACTCGTCCGGCGTACGAAGGGTGTGTCGGCATATAGCCCATCTCCGGATCTTCTTCGGGCTTCGCCTTTCCGCGTGCCATTGCATGAGCTTTGCTTCCTTAGGGTCCACGAAATACCGCTGCGGACGGGGAGTGATAGGAAAGTACCATACCACCTTTCGAGGTACCTTCTTGTTCCCAACCTTGTACCGTCCGTGGCCACACACCGGACATGTGGTTCTGTCCTTGTACTCGCACCTATAAATCACACAATCATTAATGCAGGCGTGGTATTTTTCGTGCGGTAGGTCAAGGGGACACACGACTTTCTTGGCCTCCTCGGTACTACTTGGCAATGTGTTCCCCTTCGGGAGACGATCGTGCCAGAATTTTAAGTTCTTCTTCGAAGCTGGAATCGGTCCACTTGTTCCGCGTCTTCATCTCGCAGGTAATCAAGCGTTACATGCAAGCGTGTATCCTGCGGACGACACCCAGGAAAGATCGGAGTCATCCCGTCTTTCTCCATTTGCGACAGCTTGACTCTCTCTCTAGCTGCAACTCTATCGTTGCTCGTCTCCTGGAGGAGAAGATCTTGAACATGAGAGTCCCGCAAGGCCGAAATTAGCGGGGTCGCGCCGGAATCTTCTTCTTCATCATGATGATGTTCTCCGCCGGCATCTTCTTCTTCATGATGATCTTCTCCGTCGACTTCTTCTTCATGATGATAGTCCCCGTCGGCATGATGATAGTCTTCTTCATGATGATAGTCATCTCGCTCGACATGGTCTTCATGCGCACCATTTGATGGGGCCGGCCGCGCCTGGTTGTCTTGCATGAAACCGCGCCTCGGCGGGTGCTCCTCCGGTTGTCCGGAATCGGGGTTGATCCAGGCGCTCGAGTTTGCATGATCGACACGGACATCTTATCTGGCACCTATTGTTCTGAATCATGTCCTCCTTCGCGTCTATCTTGTATCTAGAGATTCGAGCGGAACTCATCGAGAGGACCATGCTTGCCTGCAAATGGTATACATAGAACAGGAAATTAGAACAGCACCAAATGCACACACATGCATGGGCCGTACCTCTCCTCAAGGTATTACATGGAGTGGAAAAATTCGGCATGACCTCTCCTCAAAGTAGGACATATGGGTAGTGCAAAACTTGCCGAAACGGAAATGAATCAACATTTCGGCAAACATCCATGCACCACACCGGCACACACACAAGCGCTTCACCTGCAACAAGCATCCATACACACGACGGCCACACAAGATCTACAAGCATATGCATGTCTCCTCCAAGCATATGTATGTCTCCTCCAACTACTCACCTTCTAGATTCGATACCGAGACGAGACCGCGATCGATGACTTCGAGAGGAGGAGAGAGTATGGAGAGCCTTCTCCTCAACTCCAATTAAGTATCAACCAAAGTAAGTGCAATAAATACCCAAGCAAGTGAAAAGTGGAGTCAAAATGGTATGAGAGAGAAGGGGGGACGAGCTAGATGGAGGAAGAAGAATGGCTTGTGTAGTGTGGTAGGTGGGAGGTTGGCTCACTTTTGTAGATCTGGTTCGCTAATTCTGTGGCGCACCAACCACAGTGCGCCACGGAATAGCTTATTTCGTGGCGCACCGAGCGCGGTGCGCCACGAGATAACTTATTCACGTGGCGCACACAACAGATGCGCCACGAATACCTTATTTTTGTGGCGCACTGTTGCCGTGCGCCACGGAAGAAGTAATTTACGTGGCGCACCGAAGTTTGTGCGCCATAGAAATTGTAAAACCAATGATTGGGGGTGACAGGGTGTGGGGCCCACCAAGTTTTTGTGGCGCACGGTTTAGTAGTGCGCCACAAAATTAAGCTATTTATGTGGCGCACCGAGCTTTGTGCGCCACAAAATAAGTTTCTGTGGCGCACTCAAAACGGTGCGCCACAGAACTAAGCTTCGCCTATAAGGGTTTTCCTACTAGTGCGTAATGATTTTGGAAATGTCATTTCCAAAACCAGGGGGCATGTGTTATCACCAGAATTTGACCGAGTCAGAGGTGGGCCGCGATCAAGATGGACTTGAAGATATATATATATATATAGAAGAAATACGTGAATCGGCCTTACATGCAAAGTTTGGGCTAGTTTGCCCATGTATCTGTACCATAGTAGGATGCGTGTCGGTTAGTTAGAGTTTGCCTTGTGCACGGTTGGGATTATTCCCTCGTTAGAGAGTCTACGGACTATAAATATGTATCTATGGTTTATGAAATAAACAACAACCAACGTTCAACACAAACAAATCTCGGCGCATCGCCAACTCCTTCGTCTCGAGGGTTTCTCCGGTAAGCACCATGCTGCCTAGATCGCATCTTGCGATCTAGGCAGCACAAGCCTACCTACGTTGTTCATGCGTTGCTCGTGCTTGAAGCCTTTTTGATGGCGAGCAACGTAGTTATCTTAGATGTGTTAGGGTTAGCATTGTTCTTCGTATCATATGCTTTGTCGTAGTGCAACCCTTATACATCTAGCCGCCCTTACACCTATCTCGGGTGTACGGGCGACACCCGCTTGATCATTGTTTAGTAGATCCGATCCGTTACGGTTGCTCCTTGTTCTGCAAGGATTAGTTTAATATCCGCAATAGTTAGGCCTTACGGAGGGTTGGAGGATCCGGCGGCGTGTAGGGTGTAGTTTGCTAGCCCTAGACAGGATGTTCCGGGGATCAACCTCGTGTTGGTTTTTAGGCCCTGTCTAGGATCGGCTTACGATCACCGTACGCGAGCGCGAGGCCCAATCGTGAGTAGGATGATCCGATTATGCGGTGAAAACCCTAAATCGTCGTAGATCGCATTAGCTTTATCTTGATCAAGCAGGACCACCATATATTCGTACACCTCGTACGAATCATGAGTGGATCGGCTCTTTGAGCCGATTCACGGAGATAACCTGAGAGCCGATCGAGGCTCGTATTTAATGTTTACGTGTATGCCATGCAGGAAACTAAGCGAGGCATCATCCAACACCTTCCTGACCAGGTATAGGTCAGGTGGCACGCCCTTGCGACAGCATCGGACGTGTGACCAGAAGGCTTTGCGGGCCGTCGCTCTGAGGGACTGGGGCCAGCCGCAGCCCTAGTTATTCCCGGCTCTACTGTGTTGCCAGTCGCTGCCCGCCGGTGGGTTTCTGACCGCAGCACCATCATGGAGTTGAAGTGGAGGCGGTGGAGTCGATGGAGATGGCTCCGGGGGTCAATCCCCGTCCCGACAGGGTGCCGGAACAGGAACTTATGACCCCCGAAACTTGTCTGGATGATGGTGGCTGCGATGGAACTTTTCGTGGATGAAGGTTGTATGTTTTAAGGTTTTTGCGTCGAAGAGAATTTATAGGCGGAAGGGCAAGGTCGGTGGCCGCCTGGGTGGCCCACACCATGCCATGGCGCGGGCCCACCCTTGGCCATGGGGTGGTGTGGCCGCCCTGTGGCGCCCCTCCGTGTTTCCTCCGGATTTCGTGTTCGTTACGGAAAAAATAAGATCTTCGACTTTTGTTTCGTCCAATTCCGAGAATATTTCCTGTACAACTTTCCTGAAACAAAAAACAGTAGAAAACAGGGAACTAGCACTGTGGCATCTTGTCAATAGGTTAGTACCGAAAAATGTATAAAAGTGCAATAAAGTGTAAGTAAAACATACACAAGTTGATGTAAAACAAGTATGGAGCATCAAAAATTATAGATACGTTTGAGATGTATTAGGACTACTAGGGAGCCGAAGGCTACTGATGTCATGGAGGGACACGGTGTTGTTGTTGAAGAAGGGCAATGGAAGGGTTGAATTCCCACTGAGAGTCATGGTCCGAACATGCTGTTGCGTGTAGCCTAGAGCGCGTAGTAGATGCGGGCGTAGTAAATGCGGTGTTCTTGGCATCAGTCTTTTTCTCCTGATTTTCCTGCAAAATCAACACAGAATGCGTATGTACGAAGTTTACCTTCTGATTTCTGTGTTTTAAAAATCCCACGGATCAAGGGGAGTGATACGGAACATGCTATTAGGTGTAGCCCTGACCAGAGCGCATAGTAGATGCGGCCTTCTTGGCATCGGTCTTTTTCACCTGACTTTCCTCCAAAATTAATGCGAAATTTGTGTGTACTAAGATTACTTTCTGATTTTATAAAAAAGGTTACTTTCTGATTTCTGTGTTTTAAAAATCCCATGGATCACCCGTGGCTTTCAAGTGCTGGTAGCCTTGTGATCGTGTGTGATGAACTAAGCCAGCCCACACGTTGCGATCGAGTGGGGAAACAAATAAAAGCACGAGACTTATTTTAACTGAGTTCAAGTAAAATGAGGCCTCGACATTTTTTTTGCCAGGGCTCTAAATTCTCTTTTTAATGAAGCACCCGACTTATTTACTCCGAGTGAAAAACCAGAGAAATTACCGAATATAATATTTTTGCACGGGGCTCTAGATTCTTTTTCTTTGTGCAAAATGGGCTCTATTCTCAGGTACGCCCGTGGTACGGTTCGAGCACTTACACTTTCGTTTCACTCTTAGGCAGGATGCATTACCCTAGTTGAATTATATAGGAAGATTAATTTTCTTTAATTGTGGTAAAGAATTTTTTCCATGACTCGTATGATCTTATGTTTATGACTATAGGATTTGTACTACAAATTTCTATAGGAATATTTTCTATATGATATATTCCTATGAATCAAACAAGCGGAAAAAATCTCATAGAGTCTAAATCTATACAATCTTATATTTACTAATTGGAGGCACCATACGAGACACCACGTTAATCCACATCATCAGAATAATTAAGACAATTAGATCTAAAATTAATGGCTATGATTAGTCAAGGGAGTTGTGATTTATAATGTAACGTAAAAGTCACGTTGACACGTTGGATTTGTTTTCTGTTGTTTATATAGGTCGTTACAAATCGTGAGACATTAAAACAGAGTTGGCACGAAACAGTTTGTTTCATATAGTTGTTCAGATATTGCTTCAGCCGGTCCTAATTAAGAGTCTTAGTAACTTACTCCTCTAGCCAGGTGTCCCAGAGTTTGTTTCCTTTGTAAAGAACGGGTGGTCCCTAAGTTTTTTTTTGAGGGAGTCTCTAAGTTTATTGTTTATGTATGCTGCATAAAGTACTTAAAATAATTAATCGTATACTGTACAAGTCCCTAAAAAAACAGTTCGTTCAAGTCCCTAAAAAAATCAATAGTACAAGATGCATGTAGACTTCCCATAGGAGTCTGATCGGTTTACTATACCCCTCACGACTACTCCTTGGTGAAACTTGATCAGGCACGCATGTTAGTTGGAAAAAGGCTTTGGAAAAATATAACTTTTGTTTGAACTTCTTTGCAAAAATAACTGATCCTAGGTGCAAGTCCGTGCAGACAACTTTGATAGTGCATCGGCAGACCATAAAAGTTCGATTGATTAATTTATTTTTTCTATCTAGCTGTTTTTTGGAAAAACTTTACAGGTCTGTGTGTCCTATAAAAAATATAAATGTGTTAAGAACAATTGCAACACAAATTTGGCATTGAGTATGATGGGATATCGATGGCTCTGCCGCGAACAGACAACAGACTTCGGAACACCATGATACTATAAGAGAGGGTGATGGAGTTGGCTCGCCAAGCTCCTCCTCCCATGTCACCGGACATTGTTGTCACCAACATCAGTTTTATGCAAATGAAAAATCGTAATTATATCATCGGGAATATGGTTATCCAAATGCAAATTAGTAATTATATCATCAGGGGTATGCTTATATATGTGCTAATAGTTTTCTACTAATTAAACACCACACTTTCGTGAACAGATGACAGACTCCGAGCACAATGATATTGTAAGAGAGGGCGATGGACTTGGCTCGCCATGCTCCTCCTCCTATGTCATCGGACATTGTTGACTCCTACATCAATTGTATGCAAATGCAAATGGTAATTATATCATCCGGGATATGTTTATGCAAATGCAAAATAGTAATTATATCATCGAGGATATGTTTATATATGTGCTAATAGTTTCCTACTAATTAAACACCACATGAGGATCGGCGGATGTCATATTATTTCCTTGAAATATCCTGAGTACGATGGTTTACCTATGATATAATCAAATATATATTGATTTGTGTTGTAGTCCTAGATACAGAAAAAAAAGATAAAATTTAGGCTCTGATGAAAAGCTTCGTCTTTTAAAAAAGGTATCCAAGAACTAATCCTCCTTTTTAGTAATTTTACCAGTCACTGTAAAATTCAACAAAATATATCATGTGTCCTTTTTAGTGGTGATGATAATTTTGTAGAGAAATTTCTGATTGTTGACTGTAAACTCATATAATTTTGATAAATAATTCTTTAAGAAATTGAGTATGTAATTTCTAGACGAAGTTCTACAATCATATTTATTACATAGTTCGTAAAAGTGAGGTCGCTTGCACTATACGTGAATATAACGTTGTGAAGCAACTGGTGCTCTATAAAGCGTAATTATAATCCATACAATCCAATAACAAATATATTGAAAATATAGCTTTTATGTATCCATGTGAAAAAGCGAGAAAACGATTATTAATAATCCGTAAAAAAATAATTTGTCTATTATTTTGTAAGTCATATGAACTTTTCCATATAAGAAGTTTTAAAAGGTCTAGCCCGTGCAGTTGCATGGGTTAATGACTAGTTCCTATAAATTAAATCAAAGGTACCCTAAACAAGTGTCTTGCACTTGGGGACGAGGCGCATTGGAGCTAGTGGCGGCGTGGTTAGTCCCGGCCTCTCGCTCATGTCCAGCCGTGTCCCGATGGGAAGCTTCCAATCAAAGTGGCCGACGAGGCTAGCGAGCACGATCTCCAACATCGGAAGAACGAAGTTGACGGCAGGGCAGACTCGCCGGCCGGCGCCAAAAGGAAGGAGCTGGTAGTCGTTCCCCCGTAGGTCGATGCCCATCACGTTGCCACCACCGAGGAACCGCTCTGGCCGGAACTCTTCAGCCGCGTCGCCCCACGTAGTCGGGTCCCGCCCGATCGCCCACGCGTTGATGAAGAGCGCGGTTTTCGCCGGGATTTCATATCCCTGGACGACCGCCGCAGTCGTCGACTCATGCGGGACGAGGAGCGGCGCCGGTGGGTGGAGCCGGAGCGTCTCCTTCAGCACTGCCTTGAGATACTCCATCCTACTTAGGTCGTCTTCCTCGATGGTCGGCTTGCCGTTGGAGACTCGGGCTACCTCGTCCCGCAGCATGGCCATTGCACCTGGATTTCGGATGAGCTCTGCCATGGCCCATTCCAGCGTGACAGATGATGTCTCGGTCCCGGCGAAGATCATGTCCTGCATATACAAGAGACGACCACGGAGCAGAGGATATAAAAACAATTTAGTACTCTCTCTCTCTCTGTATATAAATAGATGTTGAAATAATGCCTAAATACATTAAAATTTAGACAAATCTCAGTCTTCTATTCATAGATAGACAGATGTAGTAGTTCAATTTTATGGAGAAATTTAGAACGAATCATTGGGCCGATGATCGATCACCTGGACGATGCTTTTGATGCGATCGTCGGTGAGTTCGAGTCCGGTGGTGCCTTCTTCCCTCAGCCGCAGCAAGACGTCTAGGAAATCCTCCTCCCCTGCAACGCCGCCACAATTCTTCTCAAGGTGCTCCGCGATCATCTCGGATAGGAACTTGTCCCACGCTTCGACCTGCCGGTCGAGCCTCTTCTCGAGCCCCGTCGCCCACCTCACCACCTTCGCCGCTGCGTCGGGGAGCACGTCCTCCAGCTGGAGCCCAGACATGAGCGCCGTGGAGTTCACCATAAGCTGCTTCATCTCCTCCGCCGTGGCCCCGGCCGTGCCGGTGGCCGCGCGGGTGACCACCGCGTTGCTGTACCCGTACAGGAGCTCCCTCAGCTCCACGGCCTCACCCGCCTCCGCAGCGCGCCGGACTCCCGCGACGAGGGCGGCTGCCTCGGCGGCGCGCACGGGGCCGAACGAGGCGGCGCGGCGCGGGGAAAGTAGGTGGACCACGGCCAACTTCTTGCTGCGGCGCCAGGCGTCACCGTAGGGCGCGAAGGAGACGTTGTTGGAGCCTAGGGAGAGCTTATGCACCGTCGCACTGGGCACGCGCGAGGCGAAGGCGAGGTCGTGGTTCTTGTACAGGTCCGCCGCCGCCGCAGCCGTGGACACCACCACCGTCCGCCTGCGACCGAGCTGCAAGAACAGGAGGCCGCCGTCGGTGCCGTACCGAGCCTGCAGGTCACGCAAGGAGCGGTGCGGGAGGCGGCCTAGCAGGTGGAGGTGGCCGAACAGCGGGATTGACGGCGGCGAGGGCGGGAGCGTGTTCCTGCTGCCGCCTACAGCTTTTTTGATGATGACATAGCAGAAGGCCAGAAGGACGGCGACGTTGGCCGCGAAAACCAAGTACGGAGGCATCCTCTCTCCACTGGAAATCGTGTTGTCCGGTCAACCTCAACTCGACAATGATACTGCTCAGAACTTAGAACTCAAAGTTCTACTGGCATGGAAATATAGGTTCCGATGGTGTCATCGTCAGAAGATGTAAGGCATCTTCAGCCGGGCGATGCAAAAGCGTCCGCGGGTTGAAAAATATGCCGTGTCCCTGCTTTAGCGAGGCGACGTAAAGTGGGTCCGCGGTGATCCAAACCTGGCTCAAATGTGCGCCTTGGATGTGTCTCTGTGGGCATTGCACGGACGCGCAGAGTGTCCGCTCGCTTCTGGCGGACGTTTCGTTGGGCCCGCTTAGCAGCGACCATGCGTTGATGGGTCTTCTCATGCGCGCCTGCGATTGGCACCGCTGCGTCGTTTTGGCAGTCTGCGCCACGTTAATGGGATGCCTCGCTGCCAAGCGGCCGCCGTCCACCTCCGCCAATGCAGTGGCCATGCCACGCGTGCCGCGCTCGTCGCCTGCCTCCGGCCTAAATAAAGGGCCGCGCGTTCTTCTTCCTCATCCACTCGTCCACACAAACCCTAGCTGCCACAAGCTCCAACGTAGCGCTGTCTATCTCTTCCTACGAAGTAGCCAGCCCCACGAGGAAGTCCATGGCGGGTCCAGGTGGCCGGCGAGGCGGTCGAGGCCGCGGCCGTGGCCACCCCCGGGGCCGGGGCCGCCGATGTGGAGCAGCTACGGCCCCACGGTCACCGTCTCCTGCGTCGCCGTCCTCTTCGTAGGAGGAGCGCTGCTTCGACGACGACCCCTCCTCGACAAGTTCGCCGAGTTCGTCGATGGCGTCGAGCCGGCCCAGTTGCAGCTACGCGAGGCAGGCTGCAAATTCTGCCGGTGGCCTGTCGAGGTCTTGTTCGACGGGCAGGGCAAGATGTACCTGCACACGGGTTGGAACAAGTTCGCTCGCGACCTCGTGGTTGGAGATCGGCTGCCAGCTCAGCTTCCTCTACGAGGGGGCGGCAATATGATCGTCAAGGTGTTCGACGATACATCCTGCCGCAGGCACTACCACACCGGTGAGCCCGGCTCGAACACCGACAGCTGTTAGAGTGTTCTTCCTTTGCAGCGAATATGGTAACGGGCCAATTGAAGCCACTATTGTAGGTTTCTGGATGTTCTTCCTCGGCTATACCACCTGGATTTTTCAGTTTGGGTGACTGAGAGTGCCTGAGAGTGTTCTCTCTTAGCGGAGTACATAAGAAAGCAGTGAAGCCAACACTAGTTAGGTTTCCTGATTTTGCAATGTTTTAACTTTATATTAGTTTTTGTAAACCATGTTCCAAACTATGTATTAGTTTGTGTAAAACTATGTGGCTAACTATATGTTAGTTTGTGTAAAATCATGTGCCAAACTATATGTTAGTTTGTGTAATATTTGGAACTATTGGAAAAGAGGAAAAAACAAATAGAAATAAAATACGTTGGGCCGCTGGAGGCACCCAGCCGCAAACAGATGCGCGGACAAAAAAATGATATTTTTTGCATCCATTGACAACGTAAATAAACGCGCGCAAACAATTTAAGTGTTCTAAATGTGTCGCTCTATTGAAAATGCTAGAGGAACAGCGAACAGTCCACGGCAGTGTTTGTCTCCTTGATCGTGTCATTTTTGTCACTTGTGATTGTGTCAAAAAGGTCGCCGAGAAGTGACGACATTTGCCCCGTGAATTGTCTTGCACGGTGAAGTGTCGTGTACTCGGGCTTGGGTTACCTCGTCGGTCCGACTTTGAAGTCTGAACTCTGATAAAGTTTCGGTCGACTCCTAACCAACCATGATTGGATCCATATTAATTATTTCTAATATAGATGTATATATCTAGATATATTATAGTTTTAAATTCATCCATTATAGTAACAAGTATTATATGAATCGGAGTAAGTAGTTGTAAGTAGATTTTTCTAGTTACGCGTGGAGGTTCAACTAAGGGCATGTACAACCCTAGTCGCTTAGGGAGGCGCTTAACTGATGAAAAATAAGAGTAAAATCCACCAATAGTACTTGAACTTGTTGACCAAAATCACATTGGTCATCGTACACAGGAAATACAATTTTACGGTCACTCAATACGAGTTGGTGTGTCACATACGGTCACTGGTGTTGTTGGGTTGTGTATTCGATGACGTGGTGAGTTACTGGGTCCATCTGTCAGCCCCTCACCGTCCACTTGGACTATTTTGAAATAATAAGAAACCACCGGGGCTGAATAAATAAAAAACAAATAGCAAAGGGATAAGGTGCCATCCCCAACCTCTCTCCACCCCCTCCTGCCCGTCCCATCTCGTATTCTCGTCGCCGCAATGCCCCAACACTGCCTCTGTCGGCACCACGAGCCCATCCAGGCCGCCAACAGCTCTTCCTTGCTCGTCACTGGAGCGTGCGTTCAGGGGCGGTACAGTGCTGCACCGGTTGCGCGGGCCATGGAGGAAGGTGCCGCTGGTGCGCGGGTGTCAGGGGAGCGCCGTCGGTTGTGCTGGGAGCATGGGAGGGTGCGACGGGAGAGGAGGGAAGAGGAAGCCGCCTGGTGAGAGAGATTTAAGGGAGGGGATGGTGCGCAGCGCCGCTACGGGAGGATGGGGAGTACGAGCGAGGGCGACGGGGTGGGTGCTCCGGTTGTCGGAATCCTCGCGTAGGTGCTCGCATGGTCGCTGAGGAATGGGTGGTCGAGAAGGTCCAGGGATTCGCAGTGGGTCGAGGAGCACGGGACTGAGCTCGTCGTGTAGCGCGTGTAGAGGAGACATGCCGCAACCTGGTCGAGCAGGTGCAGTACATGTATGTGCGCATGGTGCGCCGACGCGGCGTGGCGTCCAGATCTTCGTGCGAGTCTGCGGCGGACGTCTGGTTCAACCTCTCCGAGGTGCCGCTCTGGTCACGGGCGCGGCCGACGAGCTGCAGCGGCGGCATGGACACTGGACGAGCGTGTGCTCGTCCGTGCCTGGGCCCCTCCATGCGAGGACTCCTCCGGCGGCGAGGGATGGAACAACGGCGTTGGTGCCGGCCGTAGCGTGCTAGACGTCGCCCACCGCCAACACGCTCCTCATCTTCCAGTCGAGCCGGAACTGGGGCAAGCCAAACTGCCAAAGCGTCCATCGCTCGTCGCTTTATTTTGGGGCGTGCTGAGCGTCCCCCGGGGGATCAAATCCCCGATCCCCCGGGTCGCCAGCCGTCCGATCGGCATATCAAACCCGTCCAGCTAGAGTCTATGTTAGTGCAAGGAAAAAAAAACGGGAAAAGGCACACCACATGATCTGCCCGCCACATCCTCTCTCTTCACCCGCCCCCACTCCTCTCGCGAGCCAGAACCGTCGCCGGCCGGAGTACTTGACGCGGGCGTCGCCGGAAAAGCCCCGCTGCGGGCGTCGCTACAGATGCCGTCAAGGGCTCACCGGAGAAGTGATGCAGCATCTTCTCCCCGCGCCGCGCATCCCCTCCGCTGGTCATGGCAGTCGCCGGAGAAAATCGACGCCACATCGCCGGTGAAGTACCTTCGCCTCAACTGAAGCAGCAACGTCGACCACCGCACCCCTCCAGTAGCACCTTCTCCTTCTTCTTGTAGCAACGCCGTCACGCCGTTGTAGCACCGCGGTCGACCCTTGCAGCAGGGTTGGTCGAACCTTGTAGCAAGGTCATCCGCCATTTGTAGCAGCGCCGCCGCGCCATGGTAGCAAGACAAGGCGCCCTTTGTAGCAACGCCGTGGCTACTGGCAGCAACGCCGCTGCACCAAGGTAGCATCGCCGCCGTGCCATGGTAGCATCGGAGACCACCTTGTGTAGCAGGCTAGCAGCTCCGGTTGCCCCATGTAGCAAGTTCGGCCACCTTTTGGAGCATCGTGGCGTGGTCTGCATCAGTGGTGTTGCAGGAGATGTCACACAGCCGGCGCACAGATGCTCGCCGGCTTGCTGCGCCGGTGGTGACGGCCCGCAGCAGGGGCGCTGGTCCCTCTTGTAGCAGTACCAGAGGTGGCCTTCCTACAGCAGCATCACCATGGGGTTGGGATGGGGGCGGCGCGGATGCAGTGCCGCCAGCGACGGGATTCCAAATCTTGGGCCCCGGAGGAGGATTTTGTGGTGGCCTTCCAAAATTATTGGGAGAAGGGAACGGACAGGGGAAGTAGATGGGAAACGTTAGAAAGGGGAGGAGAAGATAAGATGCGAGCAGCGCTGTCCACTCATTTCCGTCGCCACGTTCTGGACACGTGTCGTGCTCTCGCGGCGGAGGATAGAAACGTGCGATCCCCCGGGGGTACTGCAGCGTTTTCCTTTATTTTTGGGGAAAATTATTTCCTGTTAGTGTTGACTGGGTGAACTTTGACCTGTGCCCCACTTGTCATGGAGAGTGGTCCTTATGTATAGACATTTGCTATTAAGTTTGGGGGTATATTTGTAAAAGCAAATTCTAACAGTGGATCCTGCAGTTTGCCATGTCGTCAAATACACAGCTCCCAGTGACCTTCGTGACACACCAACTCGTATTGAATGACCGTAAATCTGTATTCTCTATGTACGATGATTAAAGTGATTTTGGTCAACAAGTTCAGGTACTATTGATGGATTTTACTCGAAAAATAATGCCTATCGGAAATGGAAAACAACCAAGCGCTCCATGTTCCAACGCTGGCTGCTAATACGGGCGCTAAAACAGAATTATTTTCTGCCGCGTGGGTAGCCATTGCTGTTGGGAAAAAACGTTAGTTGTTGGAGATAGAACTGGAGCGCCGGCTCCTATTGTGGCATCGACTCAAGATGTATTCCCGGGATTCACTAGGATTAGCTCGTAACGGACAGGAAAAACACCCTGGCGCCCGTTCTAAGAGGCCGCGTTGTACATGCTCTAAGGCTGGTCATAGTGCATAGTATCATATACTAGTATCATGCATATGATACTTGTCTATGATACTATCTCTATAGTGGGTGGTATTATAGAGTAGTATTATAAATTTCCAAATTTATTATTTTGTAGAATCTCAATGCAAATCTATGTACATGATCTATTTGATATGTACTTTTCTCGTAACATGCGCTATGATACAGTATCCACCTATGTTACTCTAACCTTATCTCTCCTCCTTAATTACATGCCACATCATCATTTTTGTGGGCCTAGTCAGGTTTTTCTTTCCTTAATTAAACCAGCACATATAATTAATCTTAATTATATCTACGCTACAAGTTCTGACAAAAATTAAATCTGTCTGGTTGACTCTCCATATATGTGCAGCCAGGTTTAATTAAGGAAAGAAAAACATTGCTTCCTAAATCTAAGCAATCCTTGGAGCCATGCATTAGGAATCTCAATTAATTGTTTCCTATTTTGTATGGATTTTTTTTCATGGATATCATGTGGGAGTTGACCGGTGGAGGGGGTAGTTGAAAAAAAGCCAAGCTACAGCCTTATATTGTGAAACAAAAGCCAAAAAACTATAGACACTATAAAAAGGAACGGAGGGAGTAAAATATTGGTCATCACATAAATATCTATAATGGTGTTTGTTTCATTCGGAAATAATTAAGCTTCACATAAAACGCAGTTTTATCCATTATGACACATTTACATGCACTTAAGAATATTACTTAAGAATATTACTTACATGAAGATTTTTTGTAAACCTACATTTAGGTACACTGAATAAGATATATAGGTTATGATATCTTTAGGTACAACTATGATGTTATATTTCATAGGATTTATTTATTGTACATTTAGGATTTATTCAACATTTTTCAACTATATAACTAAAATATCAGGCTAGGATAATCTTTCGTTGTTTTGATCTCCGCCAAGTCATTTTACCTTCCGTACCTAAAGGCCTTGGCCTGCGTACTTGAGGTGAAGATGTTAGGAAATAGTTTTCAAAAACATATGTATATTGAACCATTGAAATAGAGTCATCTTTGATAGATTCAAAAAGATCAGAAGACAATCCAGAGATATCTTGAGATGGTTATACATAGAGTTAAGCCTAGCAATAAAAGAGGGTATGCAAGCATGGCTTGATACTTTGTAATCCTTCGGTTTTACTCCATCACCATCTATTTGTAAATTATCTATTTTATAAAGTGAAAATAACATGGTAGGGGTCTTCCATACTGTATTTAGCATTAAAGAATACATGTCTAGGTTTATAGTCTAATTGGGGATATAAATTTCTTCTAATTTTTTTATAATCTCTACTACTCCCTCTGGTCTAGTTTATAAGTCCTGCGCATATAACTAGATTACCAATTTGACCTATATAATATAAATTTGAAAAAAAAACCAAGACTTAGATTCCTAAATGTAATGAAACATTATGATTGACAATGAAACGCATTGAAACTTGGTGGAAATGTTTATGTGTGGAGCGGCTAGATGAGACTACCTGGTTTCCGAAGACGTCGAGCTCCTTGCCACCATATTTAGTGCATAAAGTTTATTTGAGAAAGGAATTTAGATTTTTTTGCTACTCCCTCCATCCCACAATATAAGGCGCCTAAGAATTAGGCAAAGGTCAACATTTTTAAGTTTGGCCAAGTTTATACATAAAAACATAAACATTTACAATATTAAATCAACTTGAATAGATTCACCATAAAGTATATTTTATTAATATGTCCATTCAATATTATAGATGTAAATATATTTTTCTAAATATTTGGTCAAAGTTAGTAAAGTTTGACTTTTGACCAATCCTTAGACGCCTTATATTTTGGAACAGAGGGAGTATGCGGTTAGAAATAATAGGGTTTTATATCCACCAAAAAAATTAAATACAATATTACTTGGGTGGAAAAGATTCTTTACATTTATTTTTGTTGCCAAAATATGATTATCTCATGCTAGAAATTCGAATGACCATATTAATAATGTATATATGTGTTAGATCTGCATGTAGAATTAAAGTTCGCATGACTCACTGGGTTGCCCATTATGTGATGTTTGATCAGTAGTTGAGTTCATAGTTTGGATTCTAGGATGTTGATGTTAGACGTACAATCCTAAAAATTAGTAGGTTGTGATCTAAATGGTCGTTTCATAGCCACTCTAAATGTTATGTTAAATAAAATATTGTGTGTGGAAAAAGTTCTTTGTCATTTATTTTTATGGCAAAAAATATGATAATGTCATCCTGCAAATTTGAATAACCAGATTAATATTATCTTCTTGTGTTATTATATCAGTTACATAGAATTAATGTCCGTATCATTTGCTAGCTTGCCAATTAGTATTTGATGTTAAATCAACAGTTGAGTTCATAATTTAGATTCTAGGATGTCGATAGTGCGTACAGTCATGAAAATCCGTATGTGGTGATCTAAATGATAATGTGCAATGATGTTTGAAGAATTACAAAAACAATCCAATCTTGACAGATAGATCAACTAAATAGCGAGAATTCCCATGTTACCTTGTCCAGAATTTTCTACTACTCTTTTATTCTATTGTTTCAAAATATTTGTGTTCCTATAAACAATATGTTATGTTCTAAATATATGAAAAGGTACCCCAAGTTGCAAATTTCTCCATTATTTTGTATACCAATACGCCTGCAATTAAAACATGTGTTTGGAAAAAGAGCAACATGAATCTAATGATATACTAAGTTTATTTTGGCATGTTTTCACATTTCTCCTATACATTCATTGCCGATCGCGTAACAACTTGCATCGGGTTATATGGTATGAAAATTTTGTCCAAAAACTAGCATCTTAATTAGTTTTGCATAATTTTTGAGAAATTTTTAGATCCGCCATTGATCCAACACCTTACCTTTTTATAATATCAAATGAATTTGTGACTTAATTTTAATATAGCTTCCCGCATGTCACACTGAATGTGAATTTGCCTAAACATGTGGTGCAAGATTTTTTTTTGTATTGCATTTAACCTATTTGGGTGTTTGGTGGTAACTAAGAACAAAAGAAAAGGGGATTGTGTATGCAAGGAGCAACTATACGTACGGAAGACCAAGAAGGTTTAAGAGAAGGGCAGTGGGTATCACTTAGAGGATCAAACCGATCCAGAGCGTGATATGTGTCCTAGTTAGCCTCCCCAATCTCTCTTTTGTTTCCATAAAGCACGAATGAAGCAAAACAAAATGTTTCATTCAGAGCAAAAGAATTATGCTATTATAACAAAACTGATCCCCACATAAATCTCACAAATGCCACTTTTCAATCTGTGTAGAAAAAAAAACCCTGCCTTTTCTTCAAAGAAAAATTGGTTCACCCACAAAACAAAAAAAAGACTAAGATGACAGACACCTTGCTGAAGACCTCATAGCAAAAAAAATTGTTATTGTAGCAAAACTGTCTTCGCCGGAGATATTGTCAGAGAACCTCGTGAAAGACCTTGTAGCAACATTTTTTTATACTGCAGAAAAATCAATGAACTATTGTAGCTAAAAAATCTTGCCATGATGCAAATCCACATAACATATGAGACACGTGTAGCAAAAAGCACAGTCACTTTACATTTGTAGCATCTACACCGACCTATAGTAGCATTGCCGCCCTTCATTGGCTGCACCGACACGCCACATGTGCTACTCTGCACTCCACCACTCAAGGTGACGCATGAACCTTGCACCACTGTTCGACACCGCTTCCAGCAGAACTGTCACTGTCGCCATCTAGACAACACCCACACCACCAGAGTTCCTTCATAGCACCATAACACAACTCTCATAGGACCGACAAAACGTGTTCGTAGAAACACCGTCAGCCATTTGTAGCAACCACCCCTGTGTTTTGGGCACCATGATGTCGACAAGGTCACATATCGTGTGTAGCTAGATTTCAAAAGTAAGAGTATCGAATCCACAATGGGGATTGATTGTTAAAGGTTTAATTACCTCTTATTATCTTCACGTAAATGTACCTGCAAGTTGTCTTTAATTCAAAGCAAAGTAATAATAATTGTTTTTGAGAATTTTTTGAATAAAGTAAAAAAAAAATTAAGTAAACCTGACAATATGAGTTATAGTAAAGTAAATGGAACTCAATAAGGGTGAAACATTCTCGGGGAATTGTCGATCCAACACTAGCCTAGATATGGTGATTAGGAATATCTATTTTATCTTTTATATATGTATGTGTGTGGCAAGGGGCACTATATTCCATCCCTCACGACCACTACATTTTCAATTCACATGTCGCGCTAGGTCCAGTAATTAAAGGTCTCTCCATGATCATATTCATAGGTACTGGTCCTTGTTACCATTGTACACACATGATTGTTAGATGTGGTGGATTGTTGTCACCTATAAGCCCACTTACCGCCAATCATATTCAACGATTATTCTTAACACTATTCCTTGGGAAAATTTTAAGTGGCCGACAACATACAACACCTTTGATAAGAACCAACACACTTCATTTTTATTACATAATCACCAAACTTTGTTTCATTTCATAATTTGGCTAGGGTTTCTTAGTCTACATAAGAATAGATGGATCTAATCACACATGGATGAAAATAACATTGTCATGAATCTATGGATGAAAAATGGAAGACCGAATGAATACAAACACAAAAATCCCACTCAAGGTTAAGGATTGCAGTGAGATGCCCAATGGTGATGATGATGGTGATTATGATGATGATGGTGATTATGATGATGATGAGGAAGATAGATGCCTTAGCCTCCAATGATCCAAGTAGCGGTGATAATGGATTCGTTCTTGCGAGTTCCCCCTCAGGTACTACAAAACAATTCGTTATCCATGACGGCAAAAAGTCATCAGCTAACATGTGTTTTTAGTGGTTAATGAGTCTAAGCAAACGAATGGGTTATGTGGTGCATATCACGTCACCGAAAGATATACCTTGGATTTTTCGCTCCAAAGAGGTTGAGAGGGTCTTTATCCACAAAAAATCGGATCATGGCAGAAGAGTATCAGGAGGCCATTGACTACTGATGTCATGATAACTGCCACATGGAAGATACCGTTAACTAGCCGGTAACGCCGTTAACTGGATGAAAATTCGTGGTAGATGACAAGCCCAATAAGGCCCGCTATAGCTTAAGCAGGCTAGCCCAATAAAGATAACAGAACTGGCCTACATAGTTTGCGCGCCATGCCAACTAACATGGTTTGACATGTCAAGTTGCCAACTAGCTGTGCCCATTTAGTATGCGGGCTGGGCAAACTTAATTTTTTTGATCGGTCAACTTATTAACTGAGCCAACCCACTTGGCCCAAATAGTTTGGATGGGCGGCCCAATTAAGTTGTACGACACGTCTGATATACTTATGGGTAGGCCGGACCACTAATGTTAAATGGAGGATTAGTTAGTTAATAGGACGTCTCATTAGTTCAATGGGCTATCCGGCTAAGATAAGAAGGCATGTCAAGGATGTTGAGATGGGCTAGCCCAGTGAGTTGAGCTAGGCCGGCTCATCAATTGTGAACAACAAATTTGGATTGGTCCGTGAAATCTCCTTGGGTCGACTTTTAACTTGATCATTTTAGCCCGATTAAGCTTTTTGCGCCAACCCGTTAAGCACGACGATCTACCCATTTATTAACTGCATGACTCACCATTGACCGACAAACTGGTGGGTCTTTACTGTTAAGGTCTATATTGTTCATACATAGGCCCACCATATAGCCCGATATTAGTTGAACGAGCTCTTGATTCAGCCCATTATAACCCGAAAATTTTGCACATATAAAGTAGTCCATTTGAATCATCAGTCCTAAAGATAGGTAACACAACATAATACACTAGAAGGTTACACACCCTTAATTTAATTAAAAGCCACTCAAACGATACAAACACATGTAAAAAATAATCGAGATATCACATGTTTCTTGTACATAGAGGCTACCATGTGGGACCCATCAATCTGTCACCTCACTTAACGTTAACATGTTTGTAGGGGATCAAAACAAGATGTCAAGCTGGCATAACTCATGGTAAACATAAATCCAAGAAGTTCGGAGAGGCTGACATATGAGACCCATCTTCCAGCAACGTTCTCAGCGTTAATAAGGTGGCAAAAGATCGAAAGAAAAATTCAAGTAGCCAAAATCAAGGTTAAAACAAATTTAAAAAAAGAACATTTATTGTTCAGAGAGGCTGACATTGAAGACCCATCTGCTAGCATCCTTCTCAATGTTAACAAGGGGTAGGGTATCCCAAGAAAAATTCAAATCGCCAAAAATCATGGGTAAAAATTAATTAAAGGAAAGAAACGTTTATTATTCAAAAAGACTGACATCGGGGACCCATCTGCTAGCAGCCTCCTCAACGTGAGCAAGGTTGTAGGGGGTCGCAATCAAAAATCAAGTAGCAGAGAAAACATAGGTAAAAATAATTCAAGAAAATAAATATTTATTATTTAGAGAGGATAACATATGGTACCCATCTACTAGCAGCTTCTCAACGTTAACAAGCTGGTAGGGGATCGAATGAAAAAGTTAAGTAGGCAGAAATCACGAGTAAAAATAAATCCAAGAAAAAAAGTTCATTGTTAACAAGCAGGAAGGGGATCGAAAAGAAAATTGAGGTAGCTAGAAATCACTAGTAAAAAATAATTTTAAACCGAATTTTTTTATTATTTATAGAGGCTGCCATATGGGACCCATCTTCTAGCAACTATGTCCACTTTACAGACACGGAAAGATATCACACGAAAAAGTCGAGCAACAAAAATCATGGGTAAAAAATAAATCCAAGAAAAAATATTTATTGTGCAAAGAGGCTGACATCAAGGGGCCATCAGCCAGCAGCATAAACGGCTTGATCGGGAAACGTCAACCAGGTCAAAACAAAGGGTATAACCGAAAAACAGCATAAGAGACACTGCCATCGGGGCCCCATAGTCCACAGGGGTGGTGATTTGCGTTAAGTGTACCCGAGAAACCCTCATCCGCCACGTACATGGAGACCATGTGTGACATTTTTCTTATTTCGTGCCGCTACATTGCCTCAAAAACCGAGAAAAAAATGTTTGATCTACCACGACAAGAGAAAAAATCGTTGGGATGGAGCATCATCGACCACGGTCGGACCCCAACATCGCATCTGGCAACCTTTTTTTGTCGCGTGGATCCCTCCTGAATGTCAGGTTCGTGGTTTCTGGTGGCTCTATGTGTCGTCTCTAAGATCCGACTTCATAGAATGATTATATTTGATGAGGCGGTGCTAATGAACGGTGGTAGTCAGGCAGTATGGGGGATGGCCTGACCGTACCACTCTCATTAAAACGTCTGGAACCGTCTCTTAGCAAATTTTCGTTTGGGCTTGGTTTGGCTTCAAATCATCATTATTTCTCCCAGATTTGGTTCCTTTTCTATTTATTGTCAATCCTTCTTTTTTCCAACATTACCTGATATGAATAGAATAGGTACATACCAACGCGGTAAAATATGAAAATCCTAATACCACTTAGGGATTTAGGTGTTGTAAAACATGGTACTTTTTTTGCTCATCAACATCCACACATTTAGAATCTTGCTCATCCCTGAGTGAGGTAGCAACTTGAATGAACATGGTCAACTTGTTTATGAGATGCGAGTCGATAAAACAACTGAGAGCAAAACAACAAGTAATTACTTAATAACACGTGGGACTAATCTCAGGCTCTACCTTGCATACACGAATAAAAATGATTTGGGAAGCTTCCACGCCTTTTTATACAAGAGTTGTTTTTTAGCAAAATTGTAGCATGGTTCATAAGGTTCTTATCAAGTAAGCATGATGAAGCAGTGTCAAACCTTTTTGGGAAACTAAACGTTCCCTTTCAGTCTCTCTCATTGTAGTAAGCGTGTCTATTTAGTCATAACACTCTTCTCTTGCTTTTCTTTCTTTTTGCTCTCTCATTTTTTTTATTCTTCATCTTTCTTATTCATTATCTTCCCTTTTTATATTTTCTTTTATTTCTTTCTTTCCTTGTAAGAGTTGTTCCAGGAACTAGATCGACATGCTTTTAAACAACACATCAGATGGCATAAAAGAGATCAAGGACTAAGTTCAACTTCAAAATTAATTAGGAAGCAATTCATTATTTGTGAATTTACAATCTACAACTCGTACTTACTTTTTAAGAATAATACTTGCCTCAAAAAGTTTCATCTTTCAACATTTGCTTGTTTCTTCTATTTAAATAAACATAAAATTGTGAAGTCTCCAAAACATTATCACCGTACAACTAGTTCTCAACTTAGTCCACATACTTATTAAAAGCAATCAGAAACCAAATTCTTCATTTAGAATATTGGCTCTTAGCCCAAAGAATAAATCGCATCCCCTTGCAAATAGATGATGACGATGATGCAAATTGATAAATGCAACACATGAAAAAATCTAAGTATCTATCTCCACTAATATAAAAAGGGAGAGAGGGGCAGATCCAAAACATCTCAGCCGTTAAACAAGGTCAATTCCACGGCCAAGATCGCTCCAATGTTGAGCATCAAACACGTTGAGCGCACCCATAATTATCTCTGCGAACCACTCACGTAATGGTCTGTGCTAACCGCTCCATCAACACGTCGTCCCTCCCACACCCACGAAACTGACGACGTCCTTCAACCCCATCCTGCGATTCGCCGCTCAGGCTATGCCGCCTCGGGTCATCACCGATGGACCCCTTTATCACGCGTCGCCGCCTCAGGATCATCTCCGTGCCCGCCGGACACGCTCCCGCGTTAATCTCAACCCAGAAACTGCTTCCTCACCGCTCCCCCGATCAACGGCGCCGCCCTCAATCCTCCATGGCACCGTGCGTCGTACATCCATTCGCGCATTCCTGCTACCACCTGCGTCCACTAACTTCAGGCGTTGCTGACTTTAGCCGCAAGTGATGTCTGTTTGGCTCAAGGCATGTGTGCGATGGCTCATAGCTCCCATCTATGGACCGCACAACAACAAGTCAACAACGATTTTCTCACAAAGGTTGGTCCAAAGTAGGTGTATGTTCATTAGTTGTATACATTTTTTACACACAGAATGCACTCAACTTGTTTGATGTAATGCTTGTAGGCAACACTGAAATAAGTTTTCAGGAAGCTGGGTACTAATTTTGACCTGTAATTATCAGCGGTAAGCAGGAGCATCGTATGGACCTGGTGCACACACAGGTTGTGTTGGTAGGCATGATAATACACTTGCCCTAATTGTCTTTCATTTTGCTCTATTGTCATGGATACACATGATTGTTCAAGTTATTGTACTGAAGGTATGACTAATCTTTATTGCCTCTGACTGTGCAGTTGAACAAGAAGAATAGAAGATATCTCCGTTACTAGACATAAATTTGTTATTTAGCTATTTGACTTTCAGCTCATTTGAAGAAGTCCACCTGGAAATCCATAGCTCTGCACAGGTATCCTGATCTGTTGCCTGACGTTGTCTCTACATATCCATGTTAGGATCTTTTAGCAGCGAAATCCCCATACAGATAGAGGTGCCTATCAAAAAGATATTCCGAAGGCTTTTGAGACAACAGTGGTGATGGTTTATGTTTCCTCTCCACACTGTTATGTTCTTTTGCCAAATCGAATGCAAGATAGACTATGCAAATGTTAGCATGTACATCATATGGGTGTACTCGACAAAACCAAAATTTGTTCCCATGTAATCTTAGCATACACAGGTATAAGCAGTTTCGTAGATTGAGCAAGGACGCATATACAAGAGGCTGGATATTTCCAAGACACCATATGAGTTTATTCGTGATGGCACCAAAGGGGTAATTGATTGGTAGCAACCGAGTCCTATTTTTATCGTACCAATTGTAGAAATTGTCAGTTGGTCGCAAACTGCAACTTTACCTTGTAGCACTTGATTTATGTTGTAGACCAATAAATGTCACTGACAAATGCAACCCAATTGAGCTGATGTAGCGTTCTGGTAAAATGTTTTCATGTTTTGCTTTCTATTAGAATTGCTGAAGTGGTCTACCAGTGTTGATTCCAACACGAGAGGCAGACCAAACGGGAGTAATTGTAATTCTAATCAAGCAGGGATGGGGCTAGAAAGCTTACCCAAGTGCCTAGAATTAATATTGTGCCTTGCTATGGGAAAGCATGGATCGTGGATGAAATAGTCATAGTGAAATTTGCACCATGCACATCTTTTGTATTATATCATTTATAATATTGATATGTAAGGCTTGTTGCGATGATCTTGATGTCCCCTATGGAGACAAGCACGACAACTCATGTAGTGAAAACAAATGAATAAGTGGAGTAGAGAAATATTAGAATGGAAGATCGAAGAAATACTGTTGTCTTATATTAATGCGGTCAATCTATATCTATCACAAACTAAATGTGTTTCTATATATTGACATTGTTTTCTTCATACGACACTACTTATCTTCTTTTTAATCCCGCTTTGACATCTATTTTATTCACCATAATGATTAGCATGATTATTGAAATTACATTCGTTTCTTGAGTTCATTTTGCACTGCAGCCTAAGCATCTATATCCACACTGGCATCAAATAATTTAGCTTTTGACTGTAAAACCTTGCTCCAAATTGTTTTATTTTCATTCCTTGTGGCATAGTCATATCTCTCATGACTAGCAGATTCATATAACAAATAATAAAGCTTTTGACAGTACTGATATCCAGGTTTTGGACTATAATCTCCTTCAACAACAACAACAAAATTGGATTCTTTTCCGAAGAAAGTTGGGGCGGGCTAGGACTATAATCTCCTTCGCTGGATGGAATTCAAATTTTGTGTTGATTTGGATGGCTCCTAAGGAAGCCAAATTTGCTTTGATGAACACATAGAACAAAGGTAAATCAAATTTTACAATCTTTTGTAGCTTTAAATGTGTTCAGTCTACATGTTACTAATTTAGGATGAAATTTTCTTAGATAGATGTACAGAATCTAAAGCTAATGCTGCTAATCTAATTGCACAAAAGATCTCATATTGGAAGCAAATCATGCTCTTTCGGCTAAATCAGGTTAATGGACAGGTCAACATAGCTGTAAGGAGATATGCTATAATGATTTTGGTGTTACTCTCATTGTTTCCAGTTTCCACGGCTCTGAAGTTTCTGTTCGAGGGTTTCTAATCGGAGGCTTGGTACAAAGGGCTGGTTCTTGCTGATGGATAGATTGTTCAAACTGAGGAACATACTTAGGCTAAGCAAGTACTTTAATTCACAACTTCTGTACATTTTAGTATTTCTTTCTTATTACCTTTCATATCAGGGATTCACAAATTAATCTGCTATTCTTTTCTTGTCCAGGTTCTAATAAATGTTTGCCCATACCTCCATATTGGTTTTGGTGAACTCCCAAATGGTAGATCCCCGAGTTCTCAGAAAAGAGAGATTATCCTCTGCTTTGTACTTCTTCCATGCCCTTAGTTTGTTAACAAATATGGTAATTACTTGCTTACAAAAATGAGTTAGTATGTTGGTTTCTGATCCTTCAAGTTTATTGGTTCCTGCTATCTTGAGTAGCTATCTGCGTTCAATCATGTGATGTGTGTCATTATCAAGTATGGTTGAGAGAAGGCAGTATGTTCTCTGTTTGGGCCATTATCTTACTCAAACAATAACTGGATAACTTATTGATAGATTCATGGAGCTGGACTATCCCTCCATGACCATGTAGCTTGGTATGTTATGTATGCTGGAGCTGGCACTCTGCACGCTTTATTTAGATGTACAAGCTAGCTGGAAATGAGAAAGAAAAACGAGTTGCTTTGTGTGGTTCACTCCTGTTGTTCTCAACACAGTAAGCCGTGGCTTAAGGCTTGTCAATAAACTTGTCAAGATCTTGAGATAATTTTTATATGATGCGGTAGTTTGTGTATCTAAATGGCAGGGGTTTGACACGATACCTGGAGGTATCTATAAATCGAGCTACTTAACTGAGTTGTTTGATGTTCTGCCAATCAGGTTATGATGGGTACATTGATATTATAATCAACACTGATATGATGGGTCCAGATTGTCTGATCATTGATATCGACTTCAGGAGCTACTTTGGAATTACCAGAGCAATTGATTCGTATGGCACTATGTTGAACTCGCTTCCAGTGGAGTGTGTGTTGGTACCCTTCCCAGACTAAGCAGTTCACGAATATGATGGTAGATGCGAAAAAATCGTCCCTAAAGAAGAACTCTATGCCCTGCCTCGGTGGAGTTCTTGTCTTATCTCCAAGCGAAATGGAGCCCCAAATATGAGAGGAAATACTTGCTCTCTGAGCAAGAATTCCGTGGCATAACCTCGAATCATGCATTGTGTGTCGGTCATCTTAAGAGGCTGAAACCCTCCCTGCAGTTAGAATTTGATCAGAAAATTGTTCATGATTCCAATCCTTACCGACACGAAGAGGGGCTAAAAGTCGAGACGCGGTGGAGTTCCCTGCTCAATTTCTGACACATATTTGAGCTTCTTGGACACATGAGAATTTTGAGAAGAGCATAGAGTAGACAGACGATAGGATATTTTTACAGCATTTTGATCGTTAATGGAAAATAAATGGTGAGAGCTAACATGGAAGGAGAGTGCAAATGACATGCCAGGTCTTTTGGAGGCATACGAAAAAGGAACATATGCGGTGGAATTTATTATAGCTTTTAAATATGGCAATTTTTAGCTCCAACTTTGGTACTTGCTCAAATCCTATACAACACATGACCAATGAAAAGAAGTCTTATACCATCTCAGTTCATGCTACTGAAAAGATTTTTACATCGTGTTCAATAGTTATCTGCCCTTAAAAAAGAAAACTCCAATTATTACATGTTTAATAAATGATTGCTCCATCCGTCCCAAAATATAAGACACCTAAGGATTATTCAAAAGTCCACGTTTTTAAAGTTTAACCAAGTTTATAGACAAAAAAAATGAACATCTACAATACTAAATCAGTATCATAGATTCACCGTAAAGTATATTTTCTTAATATGTCAATTGCACATTGTAGATGGAAATATTTTTTCTTAAACATTTTGTCAAAGTTAGTAAAGTTTCAACTTTTCACCAATCCTTAGACGCATTATATTTTGGGACGGATGGAGTATATAATAGTGTCAATTTGTTATGTTTTCAGTGTGAGTTATTTATTTTCTTTTATAAATTAAAAAGATTGCAAACCATATTTGTTGAGGCTTGCCCATGAATTATACTATAATTAATCTCTATGTTTTGAAATTTAAGATGTTTAATTGGACGTTTAATTAGAGGATCAAGACGTGCTTTGCACGTGCACACTTACTAGTATTAATAAAGTATTAAGAGATAAGTATTACAAGGTATTATAAATCCTTCTTGCTTGAAAAACAAGTGCAGGAGGATCAAATAATCTCTGCCGATTATTTGGTACTGCGGTTTTGCGAACATAGACGCTCGGGTGGTGTGTTGATGTGGACATTCCTGAGTATCCTGTTTCATTCTTCAAGAGTGGCAATAAGCTGATTGCTTTTTCCCACGTCTTCACCCAGCTTGTCCAAGCTATCAACAAAGGCTCCACAAATAGCAATGAGCTCCTTCTTATCTTAAAGATTGCTAAGACGAGCATATTGGTGAAGAATTCCGGTTCCACTCCTCCCGTGTCTTCACAGATATGCGGGTCTTAAAAGTGATAATGATCTAGCCGGTGCGCCAACTGGTCACCTTTGGAGGAGACCTCTTCCGCTTTTCTCCCTCATTGGTGCTCAGAAACTTGACGGACTCAAAACTTCCCTTCCTATGTGGCTTCCGCCCTTTATCTTCATTGAATAAACTTTCATGAGTGTCCAAGCCGAAGTAGGGCGAGTCGTGTTCATCCAAATCAAGGGGCTCTTAGTCGGAGTTGTAGGAGTCGTAGGAGGTTGCTCTCCAACGAGGACTGGGACCATGAGGTGTGTGGTCACTGTCATCGAAGGTAGGATCCACTACAAGAAAAGTTCTGATAGACAACGTCTCAAAATCGTCCGCTAAGGGGTATTTTTCGTCCCTCAAAATCGTCCGCTAAGGGGTCATTTTTCTGCCTGCTGTGGGCCTAACCCGACGAGCATGGGTTCGTTGTGTGAAACCGCGCCAGCAAAGTCCTACGACGATTTTTTCTGGCCCGTCGCG